>NC_026005.2:11429955-11490194 GCF_000442705.2 Elaeis guineensis | reverse complement strand
GGGACCGGTAGCGAGGGGACGCTGGAGTTCGACCCGGCGCCCCCCGTTGCGCCAACGGACGCCGCCGGACGATGTTCGGTTTCCGAACGTCATCCGGCTCCACCCGCACAGGCGAAGCCGTCGATGTTCCCTCGGCCGCCTCCTCGGCCGGTCTCTCCTCCGCGTGAACCATCGGAGCCGCGAGGGCTATTACGGGCTCTGACTGGTCCGTCGCCGACGCCTCGACGGTCGGTGCCGCTGGAGCAGGTTTCTTCGGGGGGCGCGAAGGACCAGCCCCCGATGCTGGCCTCTTCCTCGTGGCAAACCGCCGAATCTCGACGTCTGTCGGCCGCATCCTTGGTGGTGTCCCTGCAATACCGACAGAAATGTTAAAGACCGGACTAAGAGCCGAATGAAAAAGAAAGACCGGGGGATCGGGCGGTACCTATTCGGGGGACCAGACTCAAGCCAGCATCATAGAGTGCTTGTTCGGTTACAAGCTCCCTCTGCTTCGGGACCGACATGTCTTTCAGTCGGTGGAAGTCCTTCCGGTCGTCCGCCTCCACCCGGCTGTTGTCGTTGGCTTCGGTTCGGGGCACACCCCAGCGGGAAGGAAAGCCCCAAGGAGATGAGGAGGAAACAAAAAAGAATTGGTTCTTCCACCCATGAATGGATGATGGAAGACCGGTGATGAAAGCAAGACCCTTCCGGGGGTTGAAGAGCCACCACCCTCGGGCTTTAGGGTGGGGTCGGAGCACAAAGAATGCCCGGAAGAGTGAAACGCGGGGGTTGGTCGGCAAGAGCTGACACAACAGCGCGAAGAAAATGATGAGACGGATGGAGTTCGGCACCAGTTGCGCCGGACAGAGTCCGTAATAATCTAATAAATTTCGGACAAATTCCGGAATTGGAAGCCGAAGACCCGCGCGAAGGTCTTCAACATATAACGCCAGATCGCCAGGCGGAGGGCTGTTGACCCGACCGTCGGCCCCTGGAGCGGAGAGCCGAAACTGCTCCGGGATGCGATATTGCTCCCGAAGCCGATCGACATTCGGCCCCGAAAGTGAGGAGGCCTCATCTTCCGGAGCCAATCAGGAGTCGTCGGTCGGGTTCCCCGACCAAGCTCCCTGAGTCGGTTTCCTGGTCATTGCACCGGAACCGAATGAAGAAGAAAGAGAAGAAGAGGAAGAAGAAGAAGATGGGACCACGAACCAGATGGATCCCTCCGGAAGCAAGAAAGCTCTGCCCGCGACGACTGAGAAATCGCCCGGACAGAGTTTCCCCAGCAAAATGGCAAGTGTGGGTCATGGGTCCGGGAGGTCCTATATATATAGGGCCGACCGACGGCCGAGATGCTTCCGCGCCGACCGAAGACCCGCAGATGCACGACGCGTGGCGCTCGCCGGTTGGCGGAGTATTCGGCGCGCCCCGTCCCGGGACGGCCGCACTGCCCACATTAAATGCCGGAGGGGGCGCCGGCCAACCACCTCGACACGCGGCGCGCGGCGCGCGGTTCCGCATTTATGCGCCCGCGCCGATTCGCGTTCTCGATGGGATGCCTGACAGCGGCCCACTCTCCCGCGATCGGCGCCGAATATCCGGTCGTCTGACGCCGTATCGTCCGACGTCCGATCTTCTAACACCGACGTAACGTCTGACGACGACAAGACGCGACGTCTGACACCTAACGCCGACGTGACTTCTGACGCCGACTAGACGTCCGGATCGCTTGACATTTATGAGGCGTATGACATCGGATCAGCCGGCGGTACGGTCGGATCACGCATGCGACAAATCCACTCCCAATCGTCCGGGATTGCTGCCCGAACGAAAGCATCGGCCAGCTCGCCACCCGACTTAGGAGTGGAGGGGGGCAACTGTTGGGAGATACCCACCGACCGACCGACCGACTAACGGCCCGACCGACTCCGACTGGCCGACAGACCGACCGATTGTCGGTCGGGGCGACCGACTCCGACGGCCGACGGCCCGACCGACTGGCGGCCCGATCGACTAACGGCCCGACCGACTCCGACTGGCCGACAGACCGACCGATTGACGGTCGGGGCGACCGACTGACGCCACTGCCGACCATTCAACGGTCCATCGCCGACTGGGGATATGTCGGGCGTATCCATCCCGACCGACTGAACCCAGAGGTCTGATGGCCGACTCACGTGAAACTCGCCGACCGACAGAGGAACCCGACGCCACTCTGCTAGCCACCGACCTAGGGTCGGCTGACTCCTCCGATCGCCGTACAGCCGCCAGACCTTGTCAGCTCTGACAGCGACATGCGGCACGGCTACCTAGGGGCATTGTCCCGTTGAGGGCATTGTCAACCCTGGTGATTTGACAGCCGCACGGCGACGTGACATTTTCACGGCGACTCTGACCGCCCACGGTGAGTTGACAGTTCCTCACTTGTCCGCGCCATTAATGACGGCGCCATACCGTGCTCCACTATATAAACCGGGAAATGCAACAGTGCAAGGGATCGATCCGCTCCGTCTCTCCTGAAAACACAGGCTCGCTCCTCTCTCCCTCTCTCTCTCTCTCTCTGAGCTCCCTGTCTACATTTCGCTGTTGCCCAGTCACCTCTCTGACTTGACCGTCGGAGGGTCCCCGCCGGAGCCGCCTCCGGTCAGTGCGGACTTCATTTTGCAGGTGCACGCTCTCCGGCGATCGGACGACGAGGCGATTGGCCGCAACATGCATGATTCACCAAACATAATTATAGCACTTTAAAGTCAATTGCAAGCACTGTATATGGAAAATAATGGATATAAATATTGACAAACCGCATCACAGAAAAAGAAACACCAGTTCACCATCATTTGATCATTTGATAAAATTATAGCCATAGAACCAACAATAAGTAGTCTACATTGCACTTGCATGATGTGCCAATTTTGAAACTATAGCAAGACGTGGACGCAGAATTAAGCAGTTCCGACAGGGCCAAGTGCTATAGGCCTCGCCGTGCCTTAAAGTACTTCATCCCCTGCAGCGCGATCTCAACCGTCCAATCCATCAACCCAATCACATGTACCGCGCCCTGTCAACCGGACGGTCAATGTATGGCTGACATCAAGACGTGGGAGTGGAAGGAGAGTTGGCCACGTGTCCGTCAAAAACAAGAGCATATGCCCACTCCACGCCCCCCGGGAAGTGGGTGGAAGCCGCCAAAACGCGCCACGCCGGCCACACCCTTTTTCGCCCTCTGTCCTTCACCAGAAAGAGGATTAAATACTCTTCATTTCATTTCTTCCGCTTCTGAGATCTGATTCCTAATTTCTATCTCTTCTCTACTTCTCTTTTTGTCACCAATTCTCCTTTCCGGTGTGGCTGTGACTTAGGGTAAGCATGCTTGAAAAGCTCTTTTTTTTTTTTTTTTTAAAGCTGTTTATCAATAAAGTATACTATGTTTCGGTTCTTTTCTTTGGTGGGTTCAATAAGTTGGTTCTTTTCGAATTCAAGATTGTTGCATTTCTGTTCTTTCTTTCTAGTTTCTTGTTATGTGAAGCTAGGTTTTGCAATCTAGATTATTGGAAGCTTAATCGAGCAGCTTCTTCACACTTCTTGCAATTGTGGAAGGAATTGATTTTTGAGTTATGTGCATGGCTATGACAAATTAGGGTTCAGTTATGTGCCAGTGGTATGGAATTCTCAGCTTGAATTCACTGGACTTGCTTTTCTTTATAGTTTTTATTTGTTTGACGGTTTCTTTTAGTTTAATTGTATGGAATTGACTTTCCTAGGAGCATCTTAATAACAGATGATATCTTCTTTATAACAATGTTTAGGGTTATTTTGACTTTGGAACATGGGATTGATGCTGCATAGCTGTACATGGGATCGATGGGATTGCTTTTGGAACATGGGATTGATGCCTTTCCCTTCCTGTTTATTTTAATGATTCAAAAGTGAGCTAGGATGGTGCTGAATGTTTGTTTTTTCTTTTGAGAATACAGCTGAAGGCTTCTCTTGGTATTTGGTTTATCCATCTCTTTTCGTGACTCAGCTAAGCCCTTATTGATAAAGCCACAAATATCAACTAGAGGATTTAACTTATCTTGGGAATTTGCCCCATTCTTCCTTACTTCTGTTCTCAACTGACAGCATGAACCAGGGGATAAACTATGTTAGTCTTTTGGTTAGACTTACTGATGCACTCCTCTCTTTCTTCTGGTCAGAGGTAACTTGTATGATGACACTAGGGTAGAACTGCAACGTATACATTGATCAACATGAATACCATTGGATTTATCTCCACTTTGAGTTTAAGTGGAACGGTGCAGAGAAGATACTTTTGGGATCCAAATCTTCAAAGATACTCTCTTGGCATAGATTCTGGATGCAGAATTCTGAAAGCTTTTGGAAATAGCGAGTTTATGGGTTGCCACTTGAAGTCTCAAGCTTCATTATTCAAAGGAACAAGATCAAGCCATAAAGTTAGCCCTCTTCAGGTTTTCCTTTTAAATGTTCCAATGCAATGTTAATTTCTCCTGAATGTGTAATTGGGAAGGACTATTTGATTATTTCTGCTGCAGGTTGTCTGCATGGACTATCCAAGGCCTGAACTTGAGAATACTGTCAATTTTTTGGAAGCTGCACAGTTGTCCTCATTCTTTCGTAATTGTGCACGGCCGAGTAAAGGACTCGAAGTTGTAATTGCTGGTGCAGGTAAGGTACTCAAATTAATTTCACACGTTCAGTATTTTCTGTATAAGGATGAATGCATTATCAGCTATGAATTTTTAACAATGTTTGCCATTGCATGAAGCTAACAGGTTCCGCTGTGATTTTTGCATCACTGCAACTATTTTGCATCCCTTATCTCTAGAGATATTAATTTGAGTTATCGCCTTGTGGTAGGTTTGGCTGGCCTATCTACAGCAAAATATCTTGCAGATGCAGGTCATAAACCTATACTGTTGGAGGCAAGAGATGTTCTGGGTGGAAAGGTATATTTCTGCTTCGATTGAACTTTGAAGATTTTGTCTTAGTTTTGCTCCCTCTTTTAGTTTGATGACATATACCATTTTCTCTTGTATTGTTATTGGAAAGATATGATTACATTTCCAGGGAATTCTGTCCATTGCATGTCTTTCTTTGATGCTAAAGCCATTCAAGCTTAAAGTTGACCACATAACCCCTGCCAATTTCTTGGACAATGGAAATTTTAATATCAGATTGTTATAAATGAAATATTTTCAATATCTGTAGGAGGACATGCACAATTTGGTGGATGCTTGTGTCCATGTAATGGTGCTTAATAGGTATGCTTGGTCCTCTTGTCCCAACCAGTGCTATGAGACTTTGGCCAAGTTTATATACATTTTTAGGATAGTTAAATACATATCTAACTACTATTTGACATAGTAGTTAGAGGGAGTTTCCACTAAGACTACTGTTGTTTCTTTATTTCTAGCTCTTAAGCATGAATAATCTGTGGCTTATGCCTAATCCCTTTCCCTCGAAAGAAAAAAGGCATAATTTGTTCATGTTGATTGGGCAGTTATGTTGATCCTGATGCTTTCCCATTTGGACACCCTTGATCCTATTGATTATCACTTTTACGCAGCTGTACCCCTGTGTGTAGAGAGGTGGTTTATATGTTTTAAACCCATGGGACCTAGATTACAATGGAGCAACCTCACCATTGTGCCAAAGCCCCTCTCTATCACTTTGTTTTCCATGCTATATCAAAATTGTTTTAAACTTAAATACCCATTAGCTCTTTTTTATGCAAATACATGCTTATGCATCTATATATACATACATGCATGCATGCATACATGTCTGTGTATGTATGTATTTATGTATGTATCTCACCCATGTCTAGGTATAGATATATATAGACTACAGGCCCATTTAATTAGGAAACCTGTGGTGCTTAAAATTGAAAACCTATATCTGTGCCACCAAGACCATATTATGAACAATAATATTCTATAATAAGCTAATGTTCCACGCATTGAAATTTATATTCGGAGTACATGTTGTGAATAAGAGAATTTTGCTTATTTTTGAAAGAAGCAATTCTCCTCTAAAACCAGATGCATGTTGCAAAGTGAGAATGCTAAGATGGATTTTTGGCCTAAGTTTGGACTGGGTGAGTATGAATGACATTATAGGACGTAAGAATTTATTTAATTGACTGTATGCTGGTGAATATTGGCTGAAAAGCCATGGCCATATGCAGGGAAGACATATGTAGACTTATTTGAGGTGAGGGGCCCAGATCTGTCTCAGAAGTCTAGGAAAGAGGATTTAAGGACCTAAGGTAACATAGATGAAAGTTGCGTGAAACTGTGAAAAGATTTATATGAATTTGCAGTTTTAACTGATGTAACCCGGGAGAATGATGATCGGCACATGAGGATTCATAAAGCTGGCCTCAAATATGTAGGATAAAGTTTTGATGGTTATCATATTGTATCCCACTAGAGAAACAATAAGTTGAGCTCTTGTTATCCATACCTTCTTATTTAGTTCCTTCTCATAAATTAATATTGCTTTTCTCATTATTCTGACCCAATATACCAGAGAAATATGTATGTCCCTCATGAAATATATAAGTGAGGATACATGTTTGATATGTAGGTCCTCTAGTTCTAGACTGTATTATGAGGAAATATGAATGTTTCAATGCATTTGCTGATCAAGTGAATTTTTATTGCTTCACAAGATTATATGCATCTAGAATCTCATTTTCTTGAGTTATCAACAAGAATATTGTTGAGAAATTTTTTTTTTTTAGCAGGTTGCAGCTTGGAAGGATGAAGATGGAGACTGGTATGAGACAGGCCTCCATATATTCTGTGAGTTAATTCCTCCAAGCATTTACAGTTTGAGTTAATGAAAGAAATGTTCTGGATGCAAATCTTATTGAAAACCTACGTTGGATGTGCAAGGTTGGAGTGTGCTACTGCATTTTAATATAACATAGACTATTTTTTGCTTTTTTATTATTAAAATTAATGATCTTTAATTGTCACAAGAATACAATCATGCAAAATATGTATTATAAATGGTCATTTCTAGTAGCCTGGTTAAGCAAAGCTTGCTTGCAATAAAATAATTATTCAATACTATTGGTTATGATCATGACTCATAAGCCATTTGGAGAAGGTGGTTGCTTTGTGTAGGTCAATAACTGCATGTAAAAAAAGGTGCAAGTATCGGCAACAATGATGCATTCGACATATTATGAATAGTCATTAATTAAGATTCTACATGCCAAACCATACCAGTCAGTGCTGGATGTACTGCAGTACTGTACCATCCTGGTAGCAAGCTGGTAGTATATAGGGGCTTGATACGGTACTGTACTAGTACATGGTAATTGTGCCGACTTAGCACCTTTACCATATGGTGTACAGTGCTGTACCACATCATGTTGTAGCATACCAGTAAGGTACTGGTATTTGACTCAGTACCGAGATGTACCACCTTTATCAGCACCTTATGTTACCTTTTGTAGCTTCATAGGGAACTTCTAAATATAGCTCGATTGTTTGGGTCCGGATGGTTCTCAAATCTTGTCAGTTGATTTATTCTGAGTCAGTTCTAGCTTCGTCTTCATTTTTTTTGTACTTCTATAACAGAAGATGAATCGATATTCAACTTCTTTTTTCTTATGGCATGTAGTTGGAGCATATCCCAACCTGCAGAACTTGTTTGGGGAACTTGGTATCAATGATCGTTTGCAGTGGAAGGAGCATTCCATGATATTTGCAATGCCAAACAAGCCAGGAGAGTTTAGCCGATTTGATTTTCCAGAGCTTCTTCCTGCACCTCTCAACGGTATACAATAAACTCACAATTATGATTACTCAATGTTTATATATGGGCATCAAATGTTTATTTATTGTGTTGTCATCCCCTAGCAAGATTCTGAGTTTGCTAAAGCAAACATGCATATGTTGCATCTTGATGATAAAGTAAATGCGGTCCATTTAATGGTGTGGGTTGCAAAGTCATGATCCAAAAATAAGGGAATTAGAGTATGAAGTGGAGAAACAGGAGGAACGTGTAACCTCAAATGTGCTTTATAATTTGGAATCCAAGCAAAGTGACTAATAATTCAACTTGTATTCTTGGATATGGCCTTTCATTGACATTTGTAAACCAACATGGAACATAACTAGCCTGAATCTTTGGTGTAATCAAACATTTCTAAGCTTTTTCTGACACTCAACTGAAATAAATCTTCCATAGTGTGACTTAGATCTCTGGGTGAGCTCTCCTTTTTCTCTCCTAAAAGGGAAGATACAGAAAGAAATCCTTGGCTACTCTTATGCCTAAGCTCTAAGTATAGGTTTTGGGAACTGAAAGGCTGGACCAAGCAAAACCAGAAAGTTAATAATTATCTGTTTAGCTTTCAAATTAGTGGTAGCATTCATTTCATGCAAGTGCTGTTTTTTACCAAACTAGTGGTTGTATTTGTTTTATTGGCACTTGTCTATTAACGCATGCCTCTGAAAAAGCAGCAGGCTTTGGGATGCCCTTAAATTGCAATTTTTTTTCTCCAACCACTTCTGCTGTAGCTTGTCATCAAACCTATATTAGAATCTGGATGCAATTAGCTAAATTTTGACTCGAAGAAGATAGATATTACACCACAAAAAAATAAACTTTAGTTTACTAATTGCAAAGAATTATCCTTCTGATGATCAAATCAGATATTAGAATTGCTTCACGCATCTTGTTCATGTTGTGCCCTGGTCAACCATTTACTGTGACAATTTGAAGAATAATGCACCAGGCATTCAGTTCTCGTATGAGTACAATTTGAAGTACATTCACAAACTATGTAACCTTGAACATTCCACGGTTTTAAATCCCGTGGGATGGAGGTGTCCTAGTTTCTCCATGAAATTAGAAGCCCCATTGTCCCGTCTCATCCCAATAGCGGTCCTAATCATGCATTCTAATAAATATCCTCCGTCTCTCTCTCTTTCTTCCTTAAACTTTTTTTTTTTAAATTTCTTTCCTTTTTTCTTTCCTTTTCTTTTATCTTCCTTTCTTTCTTTTCCTTTTTCTTTCTTTTCTGATCCCTTTCTTTCTTTTTTCCTTTTTCTTTTTCTTTCTCTTTTCTTTCTTTCTTTCTTCTTTCCTTCCTTTTTTATTTCTCCCTTTGTTTCTTTCATTTTTCTTCTTCTTCTTTCTTTTCACTTTTTCTTTTTCTTCATCTTTCCTTCTTTTCTTTTTTCCTCTTTCTTCTTCTCTCCTACATGGAAGAGTTTCAAAGTCCCACCCGGGTCCCATTTTCTCACAAAAATGGGATAGGATGGCCAGGATGCCTGCTATCCTACGGGACATAAAACATGGAAGATTCTATTATCGTATATTCGTATTGTATATAGTTGTGTGGAAGTTCCTTAAGGTGAAAATGGACTGCCTTGCTTACCCCTGTGCTTGGCTCATCATGGGATACACTTAGATCTATGTGAAGTCTTGACATAGGCTTGATCTTCTTCTTTTTAGCTTGACACCAAGTGATTGAATATGAAGGGTGAGGCCTATTGAGCCTAATGATAGACATCGCAGAAAAAGGGAGAAAGAGTCCATGTTTCTCATAGTATAGAAATAATTTCTGCATGATTCTTGATGACTTGATAACCATTTTTTGTGGATAAAATCTTATCATAGTTATTCTTTTACAGGCTATAATTCATCATAAATGGTCTGAGCTGAGCCAGAAATAGACCTAAATAATTATAATAGAAACAACAGCAACAACAACGGTTGTTTTATTATTAGTCACCATTGTTTTGATTACTGGTGGGCGCAAATAGACATTGCTGCTACTGCTACGACCACCAAGAATGGGAGCTTGATTCTTGCTGGGTCCTTCTCCCTCCTTTCTATCTTCTCATTTTTTATGTTTGTTCTGTAGTGGACTGTGCTTATTGAGAGTTGCCACTTTATTTCTATATGAATTATGAGCTCTCCTTTTGCTTTAAGCATATGGTTGCCTCAACAGGAATTAATTATCCATTTGCATCCAAGAAGGGTGGGAACCATGTGTTAGTGATGGATCCACATTGCTGACTATTTAAGACTAAATTATACCATGATATTTCTCTTGCCAACAGCTGGTACCTCAGCTGGTTGCAACTTGCACCTATCTGTCTAAGTGAGAGGCCTCAGTTTCAAACCTAAGTGGTGGCCAACCATCATGTTCTCACAAACAAATTCCATCTTATTTCTTTTAAGTCTCAATCCATGCAGTTCTTTGATTAGCTAAATTTTATTGCCATGATGTCATTTTAGGGCATGATAGATTTTGTGAACTCTTTTCGGTTCGTGATATTAAAGGTGCAGTGCCAAAATAAATATGCACACATTTATTTGTTTTTAAACAATATGGAATTTGTGTGAGACATGAAATTGGATAGTCACATTAATTTTCTTCTGTTTATTAATAGTTATTTGATTGATTTTGATTCTCTTACTTTTGAAAAGATATACACGAGAAATCTGTGTCCTACAAAAAGTCTTTGTACGATATTTTTGAGAAACAAAACTGAAAACTTTGCATATGCTCCATCTGATAAACATTAGTTCACAATTTATTGGATTTTAACTGTCAGGAATATGGGCCATCTTAAAGAACAATGAGATGCTGACATGGCCGGAGAAAGTGCGATTTGCTATTGGACTTTTGCCTGCCATGGTTGGGGGGCAAGCTTATGTGGAGGCCCAGGATGGTTTAACTGTAGCAGAGTGGATGAAGAGGCAGGTATGGTGGTTATAAAATTTGTGTTAGTTTCTGGATTTTGAAATCATGAAATTGTTCAGGGATGTCAGCAGGATGATGCCTACACGTCTTAAATCAAAGTTCAAGAAACTAAAGAAGACCATGTTTTGAGTATCACATATTCTGCGTTTATCCAGTTGGTACTTGGCATTGCATGTGTATTGTTCCATACCATGTATACATGTATTTATTGGAATGATACAAAACCATGTTAATGGATGCTCTCAGCTTACCCCACAAAACTTTTTTTTGCTCTTTGCTGGACTATTTTAGATAGATTTATGGTGAGTCCGAACCCGTAAAATACATGTCAATTCTATTAGGACATCACAGAGACACAGACTGCAATTTTTCAGCATGCCTTGTTTGTTGATATTTGATAAGCATCTTAGAAATCATGCACGTAACACCCCAGTAGCAGTTCTCTTTTTTTCGACACCCAACACTGAAAACAACACAACTGAGGAAATGGATGGAGAAAAGAAAACTATTAAATTTAGAAAATAGTTTTGTTTGAGTAAAAAATAACGATGCAACTTTTTATCATAGCATAGTATAATCTGTCAGTACATGCTATGATGTAGAATGCTTTTGATCAATACTTGGTTATGCCTTGCATATTCGTATCATGTTAGTCCACCTGCAACATGTGACATATTCTTTGTTTTTGTACGACCTGCAAACTTTCTAGTGTTGTTTGAATGTGGGTTATTCCCTGAAATGACACTCGTCACCAACTTATAATCTGTCATATTGGTAGATTATTGCTGTTGGCAACAAGTAGCTTTGCATTTTTTTTCTGCACCTGACACTATATTTATGTTCTTTTTGTTACATAGATAACTAAACCTATCAGGACAACCTAATGTTGCATAGACAAAAAAGGAGTTGAATTTCAACCTTTGGGGAATTTGATCTGGCAAAAAGTGATGAGGTTCTGGCAAATTAACTATATAAATCATACAACAGTAGTAGAATGAAAAAGTTAATATCTATAGTTCATGAGGAAGAAAAGATTCACTTCTCTAGCTACATTCTTTATATCTCAGTGTTAATAATTTACATTGTGACATTTCCAAACATTTGATGCGTTGTCACATTTTTGCTTTATGGAAATGAATTGAGGTGTCTTTTTTCTTCTCTGGATGGATGCCATGGTCGATAACACTGGGACTAACAAACTTTGGTTCTTCATGAGTTGCTTTTTTCTTTGACCACAGTGAAGAGGTCCTATTTTGATTTTGTTTCTTCTCTTTTAGCATGATGAGGATACAGGGGAATGGTGATGGCCAATAAAAAAGTGTCGTTCAATTTTTTATATTTTTCGGAACTTTTATTAGTTAATTTTTAGAATTGGTTTAAAGTCCTGTTTTAAGAGAAATTGGCGTAAAAGGGTCTTGCAGGAGGTATGTGTTGCGTTGGACAAGTCATAAAATTATTAGGATTTGATTTTTGATTGTTTCAGGTGTCTTTCTATATAGGGTTATATGCTATCAAGAGCCCTAATCTGGGGGATTAGTTACTTGGGGGATTAGTTACTTGCCTATCAAATGCCCTAATTTGCTTGGAAAGAAAATCATGTAAACTCTATAAAAGTCTAGCCTTCCTTATGTCTCTCTTTCTATTCTTATTCTCTTCTTTATTTTTTCCTTCTTTTTCTCTTATTACTTCACTTTATTTCTTCCCTAGTTTCTACTATTCTCTCTTATTTCTGCTGCTATTCTTCTTCGTCACTAGATTGTTGGCACTGCAGATTAATTTTCTGTAGGATATCCAATCAGATCTGTGCTGGAATTAGCTTTAAATCATTTTAACACCTTGTTGTCTTACATCAATTTGGTATCAGAGCTAAAGGATCATGCTCTGTTCTTCTAGTCTTTTACTTGATCCCTTTCTATTCTCTGTTTCTTTCCCCCTTAATTATGTTATCGAATGGGGAGTCGAGTTTCAGAATCGATGATCCTCTTGAGTATGCCAAATATGAGAAGGTCTTTTGCCAAATGGATCGTAGGTTGAATATCTCAATAATGATATGATGTCAATTACTACTACGCTGCAAAAAATTGCTGTGGCTTTTGACGTTGAAAAGCTCTGAGGATGAACCACAGATCAGGAGTTAAGAGAATGAAAAAACTAAAAAAGCACTTCATGAAGAGTTTATAATCAAAGCTTCTCAATATGAAGAGAATACGATGAAAGTTCCATCATACAAAGATGCTGCAATTGAAGATCTATTGATTGAGGATGCTGCAAGTGATGATCTATCAGATATTTTGAAGTTAGAAGTTTACAACAATGAAGATTTGTATTAAGAATACTCATGGCAAGATCAGGTCACAACACTAAAGGCAACGGCGAAGATCTAGCAATATGAAGATCTATTCTTGACTAATTTGTTGGATTCAATGAAGATCGCCATTAATGTATGATTCAAAACTTATTGATTGTCAAGCAGTGGACAACGTATCAAGTATCAACCAACCAATTGTGTGATTGCAGATAATTTTATATGGACCTTCATCATGAATTCTTGGAGATTCAATTGTGGATCAAGCTTATGAGTCACATCATGAAAATCTCAAGGTTGAGATCCACAAGGCAGAAGCGAATAAAAGAAGTGTCATTCAATTTTTTGTTTTATTTGAAACTTTGATTTAGGTTGTTTTTAGAATTGGTTTTCAAAATATATTTTTAGTGAAAATTGATGTAGAAGAGTCTTATATCAGGTGTACGTTGGGTTGGCCAAGTTATGAAATTATTAGAATTTGATTTTTGGTTGTTTTAGGTAGCTTTCTATATGGGGTTATGTGTGTTGGAAAACAGGCAGTTCAAAGCATGTATATTTTTAAAATTTTTATAGTGGAAGCAGTAGATTAAATTATTTAATCTCCTACACATGCTTTAGCTCAAATCTAAACTACTTTCCTAAGGATCTATGACATGAAAATATTACACAAAAAAATTTGATTTGAAACAAAAACACTGCATCGAACGTATCAATGTCCTGAATCAGATCTAATATTTAGATCTGATCCGAGGAGTTCAGAACCCATTATCTGATTGTGGGTCGATGATCACCGCTGCTGATACACGTGGTAGGAGGTCCTTTCTAATGCCGAGCAGCCGTACAGCGTGTCCGGTCTCTACAGATGATCCACTCGATCGAATAGATCGTCCTTCTCGGGAGTGCTAGCTCACGACAAAGGATCTGGATGGCTAATGTAGACCTCTTTCTTCAGATCAAATGGACACCTCCAGATCAGAGGAGAGAGCTTTTCAAGGAGGAGATGGCGTGGAAGAAGAAAAATAAAACGCCTTTTATTTTTTCTCTATCACAAAATAGGAACTAGAAAACCCTAGAACCTTGCCCTAGATCTCACGCCCCAAAGAGGATCTTCTTCCTCTTTTTCTCACGCATGGACGCCCACCCCTCTTTCTCAGATTTCTCAAGCACTCTCTGAGGATTTCTCACACCAAATTTGAAGTGGTTTGGCGCACAAAAACCATCCCTTCTTAAAGGTGGCATCTCATGTAGAGTTTGGATAATCTAGTTCAGCTTCAAAACAGCCTTTGATCTTATCATGGATTCAAATTAAATTTGAACTTCTTTTCAAACCAAATTTAATCCACAACTAAAGGACTCAAAAAGGAGGGTGACACAACCCAGATTGGTGTAAAAAAATCATGCAAAAATTCGTTTGCACGTGAGAAAGAAGGCTGGTCGGCGTCTAGGAAGAGTCCTACAAAATTTGGACTCTTGGTTTAAGCTTGATTTTAAACCAATTCGAAGTCAAACTTGAACCAACCAAATTCTGATCTAAAGAGGATCAGAAGAAGGCGTCACACACCTTCTGGGCACAAAAAATTGCGCGTGAAAATCATTCTCATGCGTGGAGAAAAGCAGGGCACAGTGAAAGGTGGCGCATGGGGTACTCTTGTTCCATTCAAATTCAAACTTGTATTCTTATCTAATTAAGTTCTTGATCCAACCAAATTAGGTTAGACCCAATTAGATTACCTAATCTAATTAGGTGACAAGTGGTCTCGATTAAATCCTAATCAGATTAGAAATTAATCGAGCTCGAATCAGGAATCAAACATCCTTAGCGATTAGATCATCTTATTACTTAATCGGATCAAACCAAATTGAATCTTATTCAATTAGATTTAATCCAAACTTCAATACTCAATCAAATTGAGTTAATTAGCAATCTAATCGCTAATCAATCCTCTTTTAATTTACCAACAATTAGCGAATTAATTTATGGTAACTTTTGCACAATGTTCATTATCAATCGAATTGATGATTAAACCTTAGAACGATTCTCAATCGTTGATTAGCCACATGATCAGTCAGAAACTTCTTTTGAGTGTGACCCCATAAGTTCGAATTTAAGCCGGTAGCACAGGAACAATTTTTTGAACTCATCGATGTGACCATCTAGCAACAAGACCCGACGTCCGGATAGGTCGAAAGATTGCAAAACATCGTTCATGAATCTATTGGCAAATGGTTACCGTATAATTCATCTCTTTGATCCTAATGCTTAAGGTGATATGAAGTTTAACTGTCAAACTCAGATTTGTCAGCCATATTGTGTTTCAACTTTTCAAATCCATCACATGGATTATCTTGGTCAAGGTTTTACTAAATTGAAACACACTGATGCATTAACTCCTACTTATTCGGAGGGGTCAATTCCATCTTGATTCACACACCGACTTCGTAAATACTTGACTGTATCCAGAAATTTTTCGTCACTGAATTAGAAATTGAGGTAGTCGGGCACCAAAGTACGGTGAGTTGCTTGCAAGTCACCGTGGTGATCTCAGATCAGAGGGACACTTATACCCATATCCTTCGCGAGCTACTCTTGACAGCAGAGTGCCCAGCAGTTGGTCACGTTCAATGAGATGTACTCCTATATCTCACTTGTATGTCATACCGGTGTCTCCACACCACTTGGTTACGAGGACAACTAATGCATATGACACACAACGATCTATACTCGATAAACTCTATCGTCCTATATCGCTTAGGATAGTCTTAAGGACTTCATCACAACAATTGGAGTTCATTAAGAAGATGTACACTACTTTATGATGAAAAAGCCTAATAACATTTTTTTTAATTTATCAATTCATATACATTTACATAGTTTGGCACAACCGTCAACACGCTGACGATTGACTTTGGGACATAATTTTCAATAAATTTCGAATTTTGCCTATCAAGAATCCTAGTTTTCTTGGACAACTGGTCATGTAAAGAACAAAAAGAGCCATTAGGGTTGAATGAAAAAGCATAGTATGTGATTTGTTTTTGAATGAATGAAAGGATTCTTTATATCAGGCTTAGCCTTTTGTTATCTTCCTCTCTTTTCCTATTATCTTCACTCTTTCTTTCTTCTCCTCCTCCTCCTCTTCTTATTACTTTATTTCTTTCCTAATATCGACTACTCTATCTGATTTTTGCTGCTATTCTTCTTCTTCACTAGGTTGTCTTTGCAGATTGATTTTTCCAGGATGTTAAATCAGATTCGTACAGGAATTAGCTTTAAACTGTTTTAACCTCTTGTTGTCCTGCTTTTAGTTTAGCTTGTTTCCATGAAACTATGCTTGCTGTGATATAATCTTAACAACTGGTGAATTTTTTGTAGTTTTTTCCCTATATATACAGATTGACATTTAACAAACTCTTTTGATTATTGTAGGGTGTGCCTGATCGAGTCAATGATGAAGTTTTCGTTGCCATGTCTAAGGCACTTAACTTCATAAACCCAGATGAGCTTTCCATGCAATGCATACTAATTGCTTTAAATCGATTTCTTCAGGTATGGCCTGTTCTGTTATCCTTGAACTACTATATAGTAATGTTAGATTTAAACTAATACTATAGCCAAGAATTTAGTTGTTATTTGTACCATGGGTTCATAATTATTTTTACATTCATTTTCTGTGCTTTAGAAATGTGTTCTGTATATACGTAGGCATGCAATTCAAAATGTTCAAATTAACATGTTATTTATTATTATCTGTTACAGCTTGAGACATTCAAGAAAAGTTTCAAAATACAATGATGGCTGAACTAAAAAATATATGTTATACATTAACAGGAAAAGCATGGTTCCAAAATGGCCTTCTTAGATGGTAACCCTCCTGAGAGGCTGTGTATGCCAATTGTTGATCACGTTCAGTCATTGGGTGGTGAAGTCCGACTAAATTCACGAATACAAAAAGTTGAACTGAACTCTGATGGAACTGTGAAACACTTTTTGCTCAGCAATGGAAATATAATCAGTGGCGATGTTTATGTTATTGCTACTCCTGGTATAAACTTATCCTGCAGTGAGCCCTAATGAATAAATCGTATTTTTGCTTGCATCCACTATGACTTTTTACTCTGTTGCATCAGTTGATATCTTGAAGCTTCTTTTGCCTCAAGAATGGAGGGAAATTTCATATTTTAAGAAGCTGGACAAATTAGTGGGAGTTCCAGTGATTAATGTTCATATATGGTTGGTTGAAATCTCCTGAGCTTAGGCTTCATTTGTTTTGTTGGATATTTTTAAGCTTTCATAACTAGTTGAGCCACTCAATTTCCTTGTTATCTTTATGTTTGCTTGACTTGATGATTAAATAAAATGCTATCTGATAAGTTTCTCATGTTATGATTATTTTCCCTCTTTTTCCAGGTTTGACAGGAAACTGAACAACACTTACGATCATCTTCTTTTCAGCAGGTCCTGGTCACATTATTCCGTCAAGATTGCTCATTAAAAGCACTTGTTTTTAAGTGCCTTTTAGACTGTGATTTCAGAAGCCTGTTACCTGCTTCAGATACAATGTTCTCTCTCCATTAGTTCCCTCTTTTTTCCCTCCAGTCAGATTAATCAGCTGTAGGAAGTTATAGCAAGATATTTGTGTCCCACAACATATTTACCCATGTTTTACCTGCTTTTCTTTTCATTCAATATACATTAGACATTGACACATCTTAGTCATGATGTTCACTTAAATAATCTTAGTATGGCAAAAAAATAAAAATGTTAACAGAATATTTTCTATGATTCTACAGGGTGATAGAAATGTGTCTCCAGCAAAATAGTAGGATTCACATATTTAAGATTAATGTTATTTTGGCCACATAGGCTGTGTTAATTGCATTCATGTCTCTGTTTCAAAAAGAAGAGTTCCTCTCGGTTATGACTTGACTCTTGTGGTACTCCATGGAAGAAATATCCTTTTAAAAAAAAAATAAACAGGGAAGCAACTTCTATAAATTTTTTGGAGAGTATTTTCATGGAAGAGTGTAACTGTGTAGAAATGATGAGATAGAGGGTTAATAAGAGATAAGAACTTAAAAATTTAGAGGTTCGTTATCTTCATTCAAGTATTGCTTGTTACTTTCACATAATGCAGCTTAGGAATATTTAGTTAATTGAAAATTTTGAGCAGCATTATTTTTAATCAAATCGGTTCTTAGATCTTGAGATATATTTATGGCTAATGAGCATGCAAGTTCAAATAATTCAATCGGTAGAGTACACTAAAAGTTTGATGTTTTTCTTCCCGCTCAAGAAGTTAAGTTTTCGTGGATGGTTTAAGAACTAAAGTTGATGAGACTAGAAGATTGCTTGATATGTATATATTGCTTCCTAATATTGGTGTCTATATTTTTTGCCTTCCAGGAGCCCTCTTTTGAGTGTATATGCAGACATGTCCGTAACATGCAAGGTAGACTTTTTTTTTTTTGAAAAACAAAAAAAGTTAACTCATTATAAGTCATTAGCTTGACTGTCATAATTTTGGGTTTGGCTGTGCCTTATTAATTTTATTCATGTCTTAAGCAAGTCATCACACTGTTTAATCCTCTTTCAATGGTTTAAATGACTTGATAATCATGTTATTCACATTTCCTAGAAGACTTTATGTACATTTGAAACTGGATTGTACGAGATCATTGTTGTCATTCTTTATGAGCCCAATACAAAAGGATCCCTTTTTTGCAAGATCTGCCCAACTTTTATTTCAGGTTTTCATAAGAGACAGCTACCTCCTCACCCTGCATACCCCCCTGTCCCCCCTTTGTTTTTATTTTGCCTCAAGGAAATACATTTCTGGGCAAAATTTCCATATCATAACTATTCCGTATTTAGACTCTCTACCTTAAAGTTGGTCTTGCACGTGCTTGAGTTTTTAGTTAATACTTATCCTTAGAAGCTGTTATACCTTTATTGAGGAATCTTTCAGAACCAAGCTTTCCTAGTCATATGACTTGAATTCCACATTCTGGAAGTCAAACTTCTAAAATTTCTTTAGATATATGGGATGGCGAAGTATCCTCTTACTTATGACTTAGGATTAATATCTCTTCTCATAGACAAATAAGTTATTTCCCTAGTTTTGCACCTTGTTAGCAACACAAACATCCATCCTCATAAACTCTTCCCTAAGTATCCATGTTTGTGCCTGCAATCTATAGGTACATGGTGCTGATCTTTATATCCATCACACATATTCAGAATACATTATGTAATTGCTATTTTATTTTATTAGAAATATGCTGCTGAGTAAACCTTTTTTGGCCTTTGTTTATTCACATTTTATCTTATAATGCTGTTAGATTTTTTTTTTTCTTGTATCTTTCTTAAAGCCATTCTTGGTCATGCATATCTTATTCTCTATGCAGGAATACTATGATCCTAATCGTTCTATGCTGGAGTTAGTTTTTGCTCCTGCAGAGGAATGGATCTCAAGCAGTGACAACGAAATCATTGATGCTACTATGAAAGAACTAGCTAAGCTATTCCCTGATGAAATTGCTGCAGATCAAAGTAAAGCCAAAATTCTCAAGTATCATGTTGTAAAGACACCGAGGTGAGCTTAAAAATATATGGCGTTTTGGCTTTTGCTAGAAGTATCATCTTTTCTTGTACGGTTATGATTTGTTATTATATTATTCTCAGACCAAATCAATTTGTAAGATCACCGGAAATAGAGAATATGTGCTGAATCTGTTCATTAATGCAGCACATAAAGCCAAAGAAAGAGTAAACAGATTGCTAGCATAGGAATCAGATGATATTACATAAATATAATGATAAAATGTACATGATTAAATATCAAAACATAGCTCATATGGAGGCTAGTTCTAAAGAAGCATATGTAGCTTCATCTGTTTGGTGGTATCCAAACAGACTTGACATCAGGAAGGTTTCATTGAATGCAATATTAACACGGCCAATTGAAACCACAGTTGCATGTTTGTACATAGTATTTAAATAGACTCAAGAGGCCTCTTGCATCATATTTAGACATTATAAATCTATCAAACCCTATTGTGAATATCCTTTTGCTTCGTTAAGTCTCCCCTTTGTTATGGCTGGTTGTGCTGTGTTTGTTACAGATCTGTTTACAAGACCGTGCCCAATTGTGAACCATGCCGCCCTCTACAGAGGTCCCCAATTGAAGGGTTCTATCTGGCTGGTGATTACACAAAGCAGAAATACTTGGCTTCAATGGAGGGTGCTGTTTTATCTGGCAAGCTTTGTGCACAGGCTATTGTACAGGTATTTTGTCAGTATAATTTCAAAATATGAATCATGTTTCTTATCACTTACAACCTTGCTTAGGTGGTCTCTTGTTTGCCTTGCATTTGATGGATGGGCTGATTGTCGAAATGCATTCTCGATATTCTTAGCATGAAGGATATTTGAATTTCCATTATGTTTGCTGTACAATTTTTGTAAATTCTGCTATATGGTTGCGAAAATGTTGTCACTCAGATCTAAGAAGCAACTAAGTGCCAATTATTATTATTATTTTGTTTTGCTGCCCAAAGAAACTCAGATGGCACCTACCTAGAACATGAGTTTGACCGCTGGGATGTAATGGTGGCCTCTGATATGCTAGTTTTAAATCAGGTTGATGGGTTGAATTTCCAAATGCATTGTAGGATGTAAGCATAAACGTCTGACATTTGAGCAATTGTAAAGGTTTATTTCTGAAGCATGAAAAATATATACTCAATCATGTGAACAAAAAAACTTGAGATTACAGTGATTTTCGTACTACATTATGGGCTTAAATGATTGGAGGCTTCCAAATTTCTGTTTACAGTATTTTAGAAATGTAAATTACCATTAGTACTAGATGGTGATAGATACATGCCATAAACACCTTAATTTGAGAGATTACTTAGGGCTTGTCTATTCCACAAATGTAGCTTTCTTTTTATATATTTGGGGAAAAAATGTCATTGAAATTTATCGTTGATGGAACTTGCAGGATTATGACTTGCTTGTTGCGCGGAACCAAAGAAGCTCGCCTGCTGAGATGACTCTTGCATAGTGGTGTAAGTTCAAATCAGCATGACAGCTCAGCTTACTGATACCAAGAATTCTTTAGGCCTGGATCTTGCCAATGCCTCTTCCTCAATTGATTCCTTGACAACATTTAGTTCCATTCACTTGTCTTAATTGAGCTGGCAAAGGCGATGCTGTCGTGTGAGCCAATATATAAAGAGAACAGACTTTTGAACATCTCAAAAGAAAGGGCTTGAAGCTGCCATATTAAATTCAATGTACAAAATTTTACTTGACTTTCTTCTTGAATATTTTAGCATTTAAAAAAGTAGGTGATGCAGAGACGTTGTTGCATCAGTCACTGGGTATCCTGAGAGCCAGGTAGGTTTACAGCCCTCTTTGGGTACTCTGGAAAAAAATTTCTAGAGAATGCAAATTTTCTAGTGAATAGGTGATGCAGTAGATGGTTACTTCACAATGGATTTCTTTGATATTCGGCGATACCGGGTATTTTGATACTCGCGATATTTTGGAGGAAAAAAAAAACGGATATCAAGATTAGTTATCAAAATAAAATAAAATGCAACATCCGTCATCCAACAATAAATTTGTTTTGTTAGAAAATGAAGAGCAGCACTCCAATCTATTCTGATAAGTGTGGTAAGGTAGGGTGGAGCTTAGAGGCGAGGAGGTAGGATAGATGTTGAGACTGATAGGGGATGAGATAAGGGTGGAGGTGAGAAGGTTAGTATGGTTGTCATCATAGCCACCATCATCATTCCAATGTTTAACTCCTTGACTTTGTCATTATTTCCATCGTCGTCGTTAAGGTGGGTGAGATCAGATCGAAGAGGAAGACGCAAGGGGGCGTATAGAGTGGGAGGATGGTTAGATCTAGGAAGTATAACAGCAAATTTCTTGATGGTGGTTGGCAATGGGGTGGGGTATGAGGGAACGGTACAGTCCATATAGAGAGAGAGAGAGGGAAAGGTGAAGGGGGCAGCTGCCCCGGTCAATTTGGTATTTCTAAATAATTAATGGTACTTTAAATAAAGAGTAAGGTTATTTATGATTTGTATTGCAATAAATGGAGCACCTAGAACTGGCAAGATGATGAGTGTTCCTATAAAATGCTTAAGCAATCTTTCCCTTCCACTGTAGTGGCATCCGATGGCTGATGGGTTAGGAGTCAAAGCTACCTTTAGAAACTTATATCCATAACTTATACATCATTCCCATAAGCAACTAGTACCACAAAATCACTATAAGGTGAAACATAGTGTTACAATTTCATCGTAAGATCATTTAAAAAAAAAAAAAATGATTCCTGGGCCAACACAGTTCAGGTTCCTTGACAAAGGATATGCTGAAATAATGTGACAAGTAACGTCACCTCTTTGCGTTAGCTAATGCTAGAAGCCTATCTTAATTTCAAAATTTCAACGTGGATGTGGAACAATCCAAGTTCCTTAAAAAATCCAGGAACCTTTTGGGATACACTGCTCGACACTCCATCTTGCCATTAATTCGCGGTGTCTCATTCCACATTGGCCAGCAGAGATGTCAGAATGTGCTGTTGATAATGATCATCTTGTAACTTCAATCATTAATCATCACCTGTGAAAAGCCAGACAGTTAATTATGTTCTGCTTGAAATAAAAAACTGGCTTAGTTTTTGAGAACAGTATCCGCCAACCCCACCAAAATTCTTGATGAGGTGCTGATTGGTAGCAGCCTATCAGGCACTGCACAAAACTGCAGCATGCTTGCCAAATTGTGCGCATTTCATGTTGAAGGAGAGCATGCAAAACATTTAAAACAAACTGCAGTATTTGCAGGCATAATGATAAGCACAGAACTCGTCTTACTTAGTTAACAACATCCTGTTTTACTTTAATATACCAAAATTTTACACACTTCAACCAGATGTTGACATCCTTAAATCTGTTACTTCCATCTTAATTTTATTGGCCTTATTATATATAACAAAAGCAGTGGCTGCAGCTTAAAAACATTGAACAATGTAAATGACCTAATGGTGAATATATGGTTCCCACTAATTTTGATATTTAAAGTAATGAATATATGGTTATTTGACAGAAATTTAAAACTCGCCTTACAGTAGCATTCATAATTTTGAATGAAAGATGAAGTTTAAAATACACCAATAATGTTTTATCAGCACTTACTGCTTGTAGGATCAATATGTACGAAGAAGCTGGCAGCAACAATTAGATAGCATAAGATAAGCATCAGCCCCTTGAAATAGTTTGCAGTACCTTCCTGAAAGGCATATGAGAAAACATGAGATACTGGCTGTTTTTGCTAATTCTTAGTTTTGTTTGTGCGTATTACTTATTAAACATTCAAGGTTTAATTTGATGTTCAAAAGTTTTTAATGAAAAAATCACAAGTCCCATAGTTTGTAGAATAAAAAATTGACCCTATAAAAGCTAGCGAAGGAAAACATTTACATCCAACTAATTTCCAGACCTGTCAATCTCTATAACATATGATGGATTTTTTTCCTAATATACAAGACCTGTCAAGCATGTAACTCAGTCCTACAAGTTTACACACTGTAACATTATACATACCAAAGAAAAATTCAAGTCTGTCAATGCAAAATTTTTTCATCACTATCAGTATAGATATACCCATGCCAGTGTATAAGTTGAACAAAAAACTACTGATTCGCACCAAAAGTGCATTAGTAAAGGGATATATAATCACCTTTACTGAAAAAAGGAATGCATAGTAACTGGTTTCGCTATCAACTCGGTAACACTTTAAAGTTGATAATAAATGGTAAAGTGATCTAAGATGCCAAATCACTGGTTTACCTGTCAACTAAATAACACCTTAACTAGATTCCAGTAAATTTAATTGTTTTGCTTATTCCTAAAAGCCATATTAGCATCAAACCTAGTCCAAGATATTCGGTTTAAATTCTTGAAAAACCAAAGTTGCACTCGGTTGCATTGTCAATTCTTCTATTGTTCTAAATGCAAAAAACATGCCAATTGGAGTCACAAAAATTATAGGAGGAGCAAAATATTAGATTTTACCATTTAGGTTAAGGTTATGAGATTCAGAGTTACCTTCAGATGCAACCTAAGACCATAGTTGCAGTCAAAAGCTCCCATTTGATCTTCGTAGATTGCTCTTAGTTCAAATCTATCCATTAATTATTTCATCAAACTTATTGTTGTGTATTAAATTTGTTCAACTTCAACCTTTTGGTCTGAGTTCAAACAATAGTTTCTTCACAAACCAACCTCCTATTTCTTTCATGGTTCCCAGTTGTCATGCCCATTTATATTTTAAATCACCCTTAACATATAGACTACGTTGTTTTTAACATTGAATAATTTTTAAATCCCTTCTTACAGCTCCCATCTGAGTTATCTTAGTTTTCTCCTCCTGTTTCTCAGACCTTCTTTTCATTACTTTTGCTCATTTGATAGTTCCTGCACATATCTGCACCACTTTAGTTGGATTTTGATTGGTTCTAAGTTGCTTCGTGTATATTTCACTACAAAGCTTCTTCTGATAATCATAAAGATCCAGGCTTTTCCTAACTATTTGGCATTGGCTTAAGCCTCTTCTAATATCCCTGTTTATAACTCTGCTCTTCTTCCATAACTGCAATCTAGAATTCCCTTCTCCACAAGGCTTATCTTATGCATGATGATAATGGCCTTGTTCCCTAAATGCACTCAGAGATCTCACTCTTGTGTGTTTGGTTTTTTTATGTGATCATTGTCTCTGTGTTCCGTAATTGTCCCTTTTTTGTTTCTGCCCCTTAGCTATTGTACTCTATCGTCATTCATTACACTTTGATCCAGTTTCTGTTCTCTCTTGTGAATTTTAATTTCATAACATCATTGACCAATTCTAGCTTTTTGCTCCACATAACCCTTTGCATTGCATATCAGAATACGGGCACCTGCAGCCTTCATCTTTGTTACCAGCTAGGACCTTTATTTAGTTTTTATTGTCTTAGGAGCTACATCCTTATCTTACATCAATTCTCTTCTTCAAACATTCACTATTGGGTTGTCTATTCTTTATAGTGCCTCCATGCCGTTCTTGGACACATCTAAATATCTAATAATGATGTCTAATTTTTGCCATGCCAACCTACATTTGGCCACATTATGTTTCTACCTAAGGACCCTTATAAGGCTTTCACAGCCATTACTTCGTGACTCATGGCATCTGTCTTGGTTGAACCTTGAAGTATAAAGTTTCTTCCATGGTTTCTGCCTCAGCACAATGACACTTCCATATAAGCCTGTTTGCAGACCTCTCCTAATGCCACCACTGCATTCAAATCAGGCACCATCTAAGCATGGCTATGGTCTTCAATGTTATGCCTAACTCCCCTTGATTGTAGTTGAGCATCCTCAGGAACTTATCTTGCAAATTCAATACTTGAAATGGTTAGACCACCACTCGAACAAAATGCTCATATCTTGGCTGCTAGATTAGCAGCTCAGTTTTTCTCCTTTACCATGTTGACATATACGTATGCAGTTGCTCTATCATCTCGTAAGCAGCTATAGGTGGCTGATCCAACCCAACATTGAAGGAGAGGGGACATGAGGAGCTGGGGGCTGGGGATAGTATAGTAGCCTACCATGTAATACTTATGTATGTATTTTGAAGCATGAACATCTATGATGTTTATGTTGATATATTCTTTTATTTCTTTTGCACATCTAGTATGATGCTCATGTTGATATATTCTTTTATTTCTTTGTTATCTGGACAAGTTTGTGCACCCCTAATGGTGGTGGCATATTCTTAATGGGAGACTTACATGTATATGTATGGCTTCATTCCCTGCAGATTATTTATGCATTAATTTCAATGCTTAGATCCTTAAATTTACATGAAAAACAAGAAACCTAAAACAGCGCACCACAGCAGTGTTGCAGTTCAGCCTTTATCTTTTAGGGCATGAGAGCAAAATCTTAAAATGACAGATCATCCATCAAATCCCAGTACAGATGCAATATACTGATTAAGGATACACATGCTTTAGATCACCATCTTAGCACATAATTGAAACAGATGACTTTTATCAACAAGAGAAAATTATCAGCAGTTATGGAGCTAAACAAATAAATGGGAAACATAAACAAAATGCTGGCAGCATTTAAGACAGACCTGAAGCATAAAAGTCACAACAAGTACTGTTATAAAGAGAGTAGCTGTCTCAAATAATCGAAAATTCAAGTCCATTTGCTTCCCCATACTCCAACCAACAACCACGCAGAATGGTATCTGCAATTGGCAGCAGCATTAGTCATTTTCAACCTCAACATAGTGTATTTTAAATTCAAGAAATCATCTTTACAAATGTCAGTTTAATCAGAAAGGAAGCCATGATATTTAAGAAACTCTTGTAATATTTATTGAATATATGTTGCAAGTAATTGATGGCATATAATAGCTAGAATTAACCAACCATTCATATATTGATGCACTTGGAAAAGTATCAAATCATCCATCCATAGATAAATCAAATAATTGATTGCATATTCAAACTTTACAAAGATCCAAATTACAAAAAATAAACATCAGATGCATTTCATGGCTATGACATATGAGCATTGGCCTCTTTTTATTCTATTAGTAGAACCCATAAGCTACAGATATCATAGCTTCAAATACCAAGTTAGATACTATCCTGACTTCATCCATAGAGACAAGCTTCTCAGAAGCATAATATCTTTTCTTACTGGGGAAACAACAGAAATCCATGGGAAATTCTCCCTCACAGAAGCTCCACCTGCCATCTTTCTATGTTCATAGCTTGCTTATTCCGTAGCCAAACTAAGCATATGTACTAAAATCACCCATTGCTGTTTATAATAAATTTTCATAATAGTGAACATAATGGATCGAAGAATTAGTTCTATTATAGAATGTAACAAACTGGTTTCCTTCTTCAGTAAGTGGCAACAACCATAATTTTTCTGCTAAGCACATTCATATAGCAAGATACACATCGCTTATCTATGGTTCACAACAACATACATTAATCTTTAAAGTTTAAACAATATTTAAATAATTACCAGGAACATAGATATCTGTGTAGATGATCCAATGGCAACCCCCAACGTGATGTCCTGCAGGGGGGAGGTAAAACTTAAATCAACAAAACAATTGGATAATCTATGGTTATGATTCAAAACACTTACAAGCTTGTCTTTCATGGCAAACATTATTGCACTAGCATGCTCAGCAGCATTTCCGACAATGGGAAGCAAAATAACGCTGATGAAAGCCACCGGCATGTTCCATGATTCAGATGCTCCCTAGTAGAGAACCACTATGACAATTAGATCTTCAATAACCAATGGATCTACAGCTTTACTATATAAAAAAAGAAAACAATAACCTTCACAACACCAGTCTTGACATAAGATGAAGACAAAACTTAAGCAAACAATGCTTAGATGAGAGGATGATATCTAGTTCAAGTTGAAGGGTCACAAGAAAGGGTGATTGGATTTGATATGAAAACTTGTATACCTTTATTATACAGTAAGAACTTTTTATGGGCGTTGGTTTATTAAGTATTAACTAAGGGTGCCATCAGGTCAGATCAGGTCCAGGTTTTGCTAAACTCAGACCCGTACCCATTAAGGTCTCTAGACTGACTTTTGTTCCATACCCAATCCACTGAAGGATCAGGTCAGGTCTGGGTTTGAGTAATAAATATCTGTATCAGGTTTGGCTCAGGTGGAGGACAGTTTTGGTACCCGTTGGTACCAAATATTATACCTTGAACAGCTAATTAAGCTGAACAACCTATTAAAAAGTTTACAAACATCCAATACATGCTACAAAAATTAAATCATGAACAACAAGCACTTGATGGTTAACTATATGATAATAATGAATTAAAAACTGAAAACATGCACTTTAATCATAGTCAAGTATAAATACCCAAACATGTTCCAACCTATCAACCTATCATTAGTTTTTATTTTTCATATTAAAGAATATATGAATAAAATAATTATATAAACATATACATATATGTGTATCTGTGCGGGCAGGCATGCATGTGTGCATGTGCGCGTGCACATGTGCATGTGTGTGGGTGTGCATGCATGTGTGTGTGTGCGCGCGTGTGCATGGGTGTGTGTGTGTGTGCGTGCATGTGTGCGTGTGTCTATGTGTGTGTTGTGTGTGTGTGTGTGTGTTAGTTTGTGTGTATGTATATATGATGCGTGTCTGGTAAGTTATGCATGTTCAGCTCGGTCAGGCATAAAAATCTCGATACCAGATTCAACCTGAAAGTTTCAACAAGTTTGAGTTTGATTCGATACAACACATTCATTGTCGGATTCAAGTCACGGTTGGATCAGGTCCCTGGTTTGCAGGTTCGAGTGACAACCTCCTATCAACTGCCAACGAACATTTTATTTTGCATGGCAGGTGCTCCATCATCTGAAGTAGCTTCCCCAAGCATTAGGCACAAAGTACTATAGGTTTCGTAAGAGGCTAAGAGCCAATTGTTAAATTGTTTCTAACTCTGTTGATCCCAGCTTGATCTATAGACCCTACCCCATATAGAATGGACAAGTCTAATTTGATAAGTTCTCCAAATTAAAGGGCTCGCCCCTGGATGAGAAATGTAGGAGGATTTTGCCATCTCATGATGACCAATGAAGCAGTTTGCTGAAATGGCTAGCAACAATTTGATAAATTAAGCATTTCAACATGAAATTGCAAAACTAAAATTGGAATGCAATATGCTCTGTTATAGTACTATATATATATATATATATATATATATATATATATATATATATATATATAAAATTCAGCTCCAGAAATGGCAAAAGAAAAAAAAAATAAAAAGAACAATTTCAAATATGATGATAACCAAACTGATGCACTACAAGTTGCATCAAGCTTGTCATGCTTTAATGAAAACATTTTTGATCTTAATACAGTGATATCAAGGTTTGAAATCTCAATGCCTGACATCATGTTATCAATCTATATCAGCCAATACCGACATCAAGTTACCATCTGGTTTGAGGATTCAGGTGATCAGATCCCAGCAGGACGTCCCACAGGACACCGAGATGGAGTACCATTTCATGTGTCGGGACAAAGCTGTCCCGCTAGCATCCTAGCATCCCAGTCGGGATGTCTTGAGACATCTTCTGTTCCAAGTGTCGGGACAGGACGGGACGGCAGCGCGTCTTATTCCATGAAAAAATAGGAACAACCCCATCCCATGGGATTTAAAACCTTTTTGGCAAACTGTTAGTGGATATTGGGGACATAATGTGTACTGCACTGTATTGCTGTGTAGAAGATATAGAGGCACACTGAGATTTCAAACAACATTATTGGCATGGAACTAGTTCTCCTCAACCTTGCAGCTAAATTAAAATTAGAAGCCAGAAAGGTTAACTATATTTAAGAAACAGAAAAAAGATGGTGAATTTGAATGTACAAGTAGAGTAACAAAATGCAAATACTTATTACCTGTATAGCATCAACAAGATATCCAGAAAGAATGGAAATCCATATGGTCAACACAGCAAGCCAGGATACTGCTTCCCATAGAGTAATCTCAGGAACATCCTCTTCATCAACATCTTCCTCATTCTGTCTCTCTTCCTATATCATTGATCATTACATTAAATGTTTAAGAAGCATGTATAAGAGTATAAAACAGGACACCATGAATTGCAATACGCAAGGATGCAATGAGGAACTGAAACCATGCTTCTTTCTTACTATAGCATCAAAGTTATATCAATATGAGTCTCCTGATACACTGACCATGATCATCATACGTCTTGAAAAAGATTGCATGATAATCAAGTATGCAACTTCCAATAGTGTTAGCAGTTGCACATGTTTTATTAGTGATATTTTTCCAAAGAAAAACTAGAAACATACTTTAATGTATACAAGTCCAACGTACGTTGAAAGAATCAACGTAGAGTGAGATGCATGATGAACACTTTCTTTTTGAAATACACAAGATGTTCCAATACTGAATTCTAATAAGCTGAAAAACATAGAAACACATTGAATATATTATAACACAAAATGCCAAACATTTGAAATACAAAGAAGTGTGGATGTATTTATGAAACAACCTATAGAAATGAAATATAGACCATGTCACCCAAAAAGATACAATAATTATTGCTATAATTTTCTCATATTACTCTCATCTCTGCGGCAAAGCATGTAAGATTTTATAACAGCACTAGACTAGTATAATGATAACAACCACTAGAAAGAAAATGTAATCGTAAGGAAACAAGAGTGGAATGTCCCCCTATTAAACCAGGGAAAACAAAGACCATGGCAAATGGATAAACAATCATCACTAGAAATGATTATAATAAACAAAGCAACTTCTTTACTGAACAAACATGCATAGCATTACTTCATCAAAACATAAGATATTTTCTTTTTATTTCTTTGGGTTTTTGGGTGGGTTGGGGTCGGGCGGCGGGTTTTTTCTTTTTTGTTTTGGTGGTTTGTGGGGTGGGGGTGGTGAGCTTTAAGTTACAACCATCACCAAGATTCACAAGGATTATGTTGGGCAAAACAATGTTGGGTCATGAAGACCAGAGTAGGATAATGGGTCAACGGGGTCAATGGGTTTGACCTGTGCACAAGCATAAGTCAAATAGTCCTGATCCAACCTCAGGTCTTGCAAGAATGGCTCAACATTGCACAAATGGTCATAGTTGACGCAACCCAAGCCATTTCCACCTACAACTCAAGCAAGCTTAGGTGAGTTAAACATGGAAGTTGCACATTGCTTAAGTTTCACACAATTATTTCAAACTTCAATCAAGGCTTCAGGTCAACTTAATTGCTAATCGAGTAAGCTCTCATCAAGTCACATATCTAGCCCAAACTGAGCAGTTCATAAATGGCTCACTAAGTTCAGGAATCAAAATGGCTCATATATGTAATTTCTGCTATAGAACCTTAATAAGCAGTGAAAATTGATCCAGGCCTGGGAATCAAAATTTATACCAGGAATCAGATTAACTACTGAAACATATTCCTATGCATGCCATAAAATGTGATTTTAGAATCAACTGAAAGCCAAAAAAAATTAAGAAAAAAGGGAAAAAGATAAGTGTTGATCGGTAGCAAATGCTCATTTAAAATGGCACCGTCTTTACAATCATTATTTAGGGAGATCTAGATTAAGAATAGGTGATCATTTTCACAAGATCAAGGGACATGTGGCTGGAAAAACCATAAACTAGTCATAGAGAAATCTATAATTATACTCCGATAAATATAAGTGAAACTCCAGGGTCATGAACTAGATCAAATGACTTACTCCATCAACAGGATTGTAAAGACTGGGCTGACTCTTCAATTGAAAATAAAGGTAGGCAGCATATGCTACAAGCATGACACAACTGCTAAACCTTGAAAGAGACACTTCTGATTTCCCATATTGCACTTCAGAGTGTGTAGAGTGAAGAACTGCTGGAAACATTATACCCAAGACAGCCATCAAAAGTAACCCCGAGTTTACCAAAGCGGTTGCCTGTTGTAGAATAATGTGATATTATAGGATGAAAATATGAAATACAAAAAACACACCAGTAACTGTAGAAATTTTTCACAGAAATGACTTCAATGTTCTAAGAAGCTACCTTGTTGAAGGTCTGATCCTTGCTATAATGAACAACCCCTCCAGCAAAGAAAGCACATCCTAAAACTAAGAGCATATTTGATAGGATGGAGCCCAGCAAGGATTGCTGAACAACACGAATCATTCCATTTTTCAGTGCATATATTGATATTATCATTTCCGTCGCATTACCAAATGTAGCATTCAACAGGCCACCAACTGCAATTCCCAGATATTACTCAATACTGGATTGAAAATAATTTGGGTACAAACAAGAAGTTGCTTGGCATAAAATAAAAATGAAATGTCTACTATTTCATGAAGAACATGGAACTTCTATTAAGATATTATAGCTATAAAAATAAATGTACCTGTTGGGCCAGTGTAGCATGCAAGCTGCCTGTATGATAGCAATGATAGAATATCAATTGTCATGCCCAGAAACAGCAGAGTTGAGTGCTAGTAGAAGAAAATTTCATAAACACAGCATGACTTACTCAGTAGCATAGCCCAAACGCTCTGCTAAAGGTGTTATGCCTATTAAGCTGAAAAAGAAAACCCATCCCTGAAACATGAAGAAAAGAACTTGTCATTAACTTGCGAATGTAGCCGAAAGTGCTGTTGCAGTGTTGCAGCCACTTTACTATAGCTGTGCAGTGGAAAGAAGGCTTTAAAGGACAAAATGCAATCCTAGATTCTGAATCTAAATTTGATAAGATCTTTTAAGTTAAATTTAAAAGTCCAGTGCAGGAAATAAAGAAAGTTCAACAACAATATAATCTAGATTTAGATTAATAGCAACCATAAGAACTAAAAATGAAAGACCAACAACCGAGTTCAATACACCAATAGTACATATAATGGTCCCAAAAGAAATACCCAAGAATCGAATCTTTCCAAGCTTAATTATTAAAAGAAAGTGGATAGGTTTTAATGGAAGGTTAACAAAGTAATAGGTTACGGTGGTTATGTGAAATGTCAATTACCTTGGATGAGAAAATAAAGATCGACGAGGTTCAAGGTTATAACTGGTTCACCAAATCCAGGATATCCACGACCACGAAGGTTAGCGGCACCGCGGTGGACAAACTCCAACACGAGAAACATGAAAGGCAAGGAGGATCCGGAAGAAGTAGAGAGGAAGGAGAGATCGATCTGAGTGCGAAAAAGAAGTGACCACGAATTAGAAGATAAAGGAAAAACCGTATATAGAGAGAGGAGGATTTAGGATTTCTGCAAAGTCTCTTTTCTTTCTCTCTTCCCTAATAAAAGATAAATCTGTTGGAAAATTATATGGTCCCCGCAAATCTAAATTGGCATCTCCGTTTGGCTAAAAATAAATAAAAAGATTTGCTTCAGATTTGGATCAACCTATTCAATCTTTCTCAAAATACTTAAGCTAGATTGAATCAAACACTACAAACGAAATAAAGAAAAATGATAACTTGATGAATAAAATAAAAAAAACGGCTTGATGCGCTATATCAGTTCTCCCCGGATGGGAGAAATCTCAAACCCATCGAGATAGCCTCTCGATAGCTTTGGTATAGGCTCTCTCGAAGCTAGCGCAACTCTACCTCCGAAATCCAGCTGCTATCAGTCATCGGATATCCTTGCCAACGTACCAAAGATCGACAATGTGTACCCCAACATGTCCCATTCTCACGAACATCCAAAATCTCCTCCACACCCTTTGATGTCATCTCTACATTTGCAATGAAAAGTAGCGCCTCGACATCCGCAGTAGTGGGTGTTTCTCCATGGTACTCAAACAAATCACTCACAATGAAAACAGGGGAGGTAGGTACTTCTGGTGGCAGATTAATAAAATAGGCATTCTTTCCCAACTTCTTGAGAATCTTGAACAGCCCGAACTTTTTCCTACCTAACTTGCTATAACTTCCGACGGAAAATCTCTCCTTTCTGAAATAGACCAAAATACTATCTTCCTCACTAAAATCTATACCTCGGCAGTATAGGTCCGATGTTGCCTTATATTTGGCAATGGAATCCTGCAACCTTTTGTGAACCTACTATTGCACCTTCTGAACCTATTTCAAGTATAACTCAGCTTCTATACTAACTCTACTAGGATAATGGAATGGGTGTTCAATCAAGCAAAAGAAAAAATGGGACGGCCATAAAAGACTTCAAAAGATAATTTTCTTATGATTTTATTGATGGAACTATTATATGTAAACTCAACTTGTGGTAAAATTAAATCCCATTGTGTTGGTCTTTCACCCACCAAGCATCTTAAAAGGTTGCCCAAAGATCGATTTACTACATCTGTCTGCCCATCAGTTGGCAAATGATATAGGCTACTAAAATTTAATCTACTTCCTGCTCTGGTCATCAGAGTTCTCCAAAAATGACTTAAATTTAGTATCTCTATCTGATGTGACCGACCTAGGAATGCCATGCAGACGCACAATTTTATTGAAAAATAATTTTACAATATGTGATGCATCGGACATCTTTTACAAAGAATGAAATGGGCTATTTTAATGAAGCAATCTACAGTCACAAAGATTGAGTCAACATATTGTGCAATTTTGGATAGACCAAGAACAAAGTCCATAAGGACGTCTTCCCAAAGAGCAGAGGGAATGAGGAGAGAAGTATATAAGCATGTGTTCTGTTTTTGAACCTTAGATGTTTGACAAGTCATACAATGTTGAACGAATTATTCTTTGTCCCTATGCATGTTGGGCCAATAGTAGCGATCTTGAACTAATCTTAAGGATTTATCCCGCCCAAAATGTCCCCCTAAACCGCTACCATATAGGTCTTGAACCAAGGACTCTGTCGACGAACCCTCTGGGATGCATAACTTGGTTGCTTAAAAATCCAGACTCAATGCAAAAATCAAAGGACAAACTAGTGTCGGCAGACAAACATTTTTTCATGATAGATCCGAAGTAAAGGTCGTCTTTATACTAATCCTTAATAGTCTCAAGCCCTACAATCTGTAAGGACGCAGTGACAAGGAGATGGGTCCTAGGCTAAAGTGTCGGCAATTCGATTGACTATACCCTACTTATGTCTCAAGTGGAAAGTATATTCTTGTAGAAATACAGTCCATTTGGCATGCCTCTTGTTAAAGTTTTTTTGGAAATTCAAATAATGACAGGCTTCATGGTCTGAGTTAAGGACGAACCCCTATGATCGTCAGTGCTTCAAAGCCTCTGCATAATTGCATAGAACTCGAGATCATACGTAGAATAACGTGATCGAGCATCGTTTAATTTCTCACTAAAGAAAGCTATGGATCACTTTATTTGGGATAACATAACCCTTATGCCACATGTGAGGCATCACAATCAACTTCAAATACCGTATCAAAGTTAGATAGGACAAGTACGGATGCACTCATGAGCCTATCCCTAACCATTTTGAAGCTCTGTTTGGCCTCAGAAGTTCAGCAAAAGTTTCTCACTTTCAAATAGTCTTTTGATCGAGGCAATCAAGGAACTGAAATTTCGAATGAAGCATCGATAGAATGATGCAAGTCCATGAAAGCTTCGAATCTCAATTATGGTTTTCAGGGTTGTCCAGTCTTGAATTGCCTTAATCTTAGCAGGATCTACTTTAATCCTCTTGACAGACACAATATAGCCTAGGAAGATGAGGCTGTCAGTTAAAAAAGTATACTTCTTAAGGTTCAAATGCAACTGATCTTCTCTCAAGGTCTGAAGCACTTGTCACAGATGGTTCAGATGGAGTTCAGGACTCGTCCTAAAGATCAAAATGTCATCAAAGTATACCACGATGAATTTCCTAATGAATGACCCCAACACTTGATTCATGGTATGATGAAAGTGCTTGGGGCATTGGATAGCCCAAAGGGCATAACCAACCATTCATATAGTCCTTTGGTTTTGAATGCCGTTTTTCGCCCGTCTCTTGATCGGATATGGATCTAGTGATATCTACTCTTCCAGTCAACCTTAGAGAATATCTTTCGCACCCCCTAGATCAACCATGTCATCAAGCCTAGGGATGGAGAACCTATACTTTATCGTAATCTTATTGATAGCATGACTATCTACGCACATTCACCACATTCCGTCCTTTTTGGGAGTGAGGAGAGCAGACACAGCCATGGGACTCATATTTTCTCTAATGTACCCCCTATTCAATAAGTCAATGACCTATCGATGTAGTTTTTCATACTCTGTTGAGCTCGTCCTATAATGGGCTAGATGTGGGAGACTCACCTCTGACACCAGGTCAACGCAATGCTGAATATCTCTCATAGAAGGTAGGCCATCACAAGTTTCTCCAACATAATATCAGAAAACTCGTCTAACAATGATCGAACAGCCAAGGGAATCTTAGGAGTTTCAGTTATTTCTTTTATCACTAAGACAAAAACCATAGGGGATCCTACTAGGTTTTTGCCAAATTGGGACTTGTTCAAGGTTATCACAGATTGCCCCTTAGTGGATGACGGTTTTTGGGATAAATTTGACTTAGGCTTCAGCTTTGATGTACTGTTGAGTGGAATCAGTCTAATTTTGTTGTTGTCCTTAGTGACCATGTATGTATTCTCTTTCCCATCATATATGGTGCCACGGTCAAACTACCAAGACCTTCCTAAAAGCAAGTGACATACGTCCATGGGCATTAGATTGCACCAAACCTCATCAGTATAAGTCTTTCCAATGAAAAATTTAACTAGACTTCGTCGCATTACTGGAACCTCATCCTCGTCCTTAAACCAAACAATTCGATTAGATTGTGCAAGCTTCTCAGTTTTTAACTGAAGCTTGTCAATCATCTCTTAAAAGATAAAGTTCTTTATGCTCCTGCTGTCAATTATGACAGAACAGAATTTTCCCCCAGCATTGCAGACAGTTCGGAAAAGACTGCATCATCTCCAATCGTCCTTGGTCGTTTTGGGTGCTACTAAGACTCGATTGATCACTAGATTTGATTTAGTAACTTCAGCAATCTCATCAAGGATCTCGCTATCTCTGGTAGTATCTTTTTTTTGCACTTCTACCTCTTCTTTCTGTTCACTTTCATCGGCATTTTCAATCAAATTTATCCTAGACTGAAACTGTCTCAAAGGACATTCAGATAATTTATGGCCCGATTGTCTACACTTTTAACAAGTGATATTGGATCCCGAGGGCTTAGGACCTAAAATCCCTTTACCCTTAGTATCAACAACAGGTTTTGGAGGGGGGTGGGTGTCATTTTTCGGAGTTGGTTTGGTTCCTACAGTAATTTTCCTAATTATGTTTCTCTATCGAAATATTTGCCTTTTCAATTTGGACTCGACCTTAAATGCATGATTGTAGGTTGCATCGATCCATAGAAAATTGCAAAAGATTAATTCATCTTGAATTTGAGGACGAAGCCCAATAAGATAGCAAGCTATCTGTTATTCTTCATCCTCAAGGTCATTAGGGGTCTGTAAAATATAAAATTCCTCGATGTATTTTTGCACCGTCTTAGATCCTTACCTAAAATTGTGAAGTTTTTGGAATAATGTTTGTCGATAATCGGTGGGGAGAAATTTTTCTCTAAGCTTCTCTTTCATTCTTTTTCCAAGAGGTGATTTGCTCCTTATCTTTTATAATCTTATCATTTTGGACTTACTTCAACCAAACTAAGATATGACCTTTCAACTTAAGGGAGATAAATTTGACCTCTTTGTCCTCAAAGAACTCTTTCCATTCAAAGAATTGTTCTAACTTGTCGATCCAATATAGGAACTCTTCAAGTTCTAGCCTACCCTCGAACTCACCGACATCTACCTTAATACCTTGATCCCAACGTGTGGTGTTCGCTGGATGTTGGATTGGTTAGTTTCTCCAAGGAGGTAGTCGAATCCTTCTACATCAGGATCACTCTCAAAATCGGTAGCTCCATCCCCCCATATTGATGAGTCATGTTCATGGCTTCTAACATTTGTTGTATTTGATTTAGTTGGTTTTGCATATTTCTCATAGCCTCTTATTATCTTTCATATACCTCTCTTCAATCCCTAGGATTTTCTAAGTGATTGTTCGCCATTTTGAGATGCTAATGGCCTTACAATGAGATATTAATGATTTAAAGAAGTTGTGGACAGCCAGCAAGATACAAGAGATGGACTTTCAATACTTTTTTTCTTTTCAATCTTTTTAGATAATAATGAAGTGCAAGTGGGACAAGTTCATGCAACGTGTGTGTAATGATATATGGTTTTAATGATGCATCTAAATGAAAGCCTTTGGATCAAAACTTGCTCTGATACCATTTAATGTAGCCGCAAGTGCTATTGCAGTGCTACAGCCACTTTACTATAGTAGTGCAGTGGAAAGAGGGCTTTAAAGGACAAAATACAATCCTAGATTCTGAATCTAAATTGGATAAGATCTTTTAAATTAAACTTAAGAGTCCAGCGTAGGAAATAAAGCAAATTTCAACAGCAATATAATTTAGATTTGGATTAACAGTAACCATAAAAACTAAAAATAAAAAGCCAACAACCGAGTTCAATACACCAACACCAAGTACGTATAATAGTCCCAAAAGAAACATCCAGGAATTGAATCTTTCCAAGCTTAATTATAGAAGAAAATGGATAGATTTTGATGAAAGGTTAAGAAGGTAAAGGTTAAAATGATTACGTGAATTATCAATTATCTTGGATAAGAAAGCAAAGATTGTCGAGGCTCAAGATTACAACCGGTTCACCAGATACGGGGTATCCACGACCATCAAGGTTAGTGGCACCACGGTGGATAAACTCCAACATGGAAAGGATGTAAATAAGGAAGATCCAGAAGAAGTGGAGAGAAAGGAGAGATCAATCTGAATGCAAGGAAGAAGCAACCATGAATCAGAAAATAGAAGCGAAGCCGTATGTAGAGAAAGGAGGATTTAAGATTTCTGTAAAGTCTCTTTTCTTTCTTTCTTCTCTAATAAAAGATATATCTGTTAGAGCATCATGTGGTCCCTACAAATCTAGATTGACATCTCCATTTGGCTAAAAATAAATAAAAAAATTTGATTCGGGTTTGGATTAACCTATCCAATCTTTCTCAAAATAATTAAATTGGATTGAATCAAACATGACAAACGAAATAAAAAAATTGAGGACTTGATGAATAAAATAAAATAACAGCTTGATGCACTGCATCACTTACATATCTTTCAGATTTAAAACTTGGAAAGGACCAAGCATACCAACTTGTGAGCTTTGCAAAAAAAAAAAAAAAAGAAGTAACTGACAACTTCAACACATAGCAAGACCGAAAGCAATTTTCCAATCCTTCTTACTAACTGAAGCAAGAACTGTGACAAGTAATGAGCCAAATAGTTCAGCTTTGGTGATTAAGTATACTGACCACACCCCACTGCAGCATTTTATGGAGCTCCAGTCCAGAAAGAAAATTTTACAATACTACAGAAAGCGTTTTTATTTGTTTTAATCATCTCTGACGCAAACCAGAACCTTCAGTATGCATGTATACTCATTTTTAACCCTAGTTCATGATCATGATAAGATTAACTAAAGTTGGTTATTTCAGGCAAAACTTGAATATAATGACAGAAAATTTAGTAATTGGAGGGCTAACAAGTAAAGCACAGAAAAATTTGGATGTTGACCATCCATTTTGGGATCTTGTGCAAGTAAGTTGTTCATCGACTGGAACTTGTTAATACAAAAGCATTGCGGCAATTTTATTATTTCTTTATTTATTAACAAATGTTTACAATGAGAAACTAAGGAACGGCTATAAACAAGCAGTCTAGCAGCTGAAACTACAGTACCATGACATACCTGCTTTCCAGTAAGATAGTGAAGTATGACTGCCAAAGGTCCAAAAGGTAATAACACATTTATTTTTGCTTTGATAAGAACAATATAAATACTCATCAGTAGTCTACTACGTGTTTTCCTAGGGGTGAATGACTGAGCAACAGCGGCAAGTGACCCAATATGCTCGAACGTGTGCATCTTCCTTGCATCAAGAGGCAAACTCACAAGAGTTTCTTCATGTAGTTCAGGGTCTGGCTTCCCTACAGGTCCCATCTGCATAATTTTTTCCCAAACAGTGAGTAACATATGAAGTTAATTACAAAGACAAAAATCGAGAAAAAGCACGGCTAAGAGCAATCATCTTCGTAGTAACAAGAAAGAGGAGAATAAATCAAGTCACATATTCATCAAAACTATCATACAGACAAATCTACAATACATCACTCTAGATGCACACATACAGCAAAAAGTATAAGGGAAAACTGAAAAAACAAAATAGGATGAAAACAAAAAAAGGCAATAAACAGGTCATTAATCAGGTGACTTAGTGCATTGTAATCAACAGTGTTACATGCCGGTGTTCATAGAATTTGATTCTGATATGATGTTTATCAATAATTGGTTAAACTGCAGTCCATAGCGCCATCCAATCGTCAAAAAGCAAGAAGCAAGAGATGATCACTGTATGTATTGGATGTACAGAAGACCCCCTTTTTTTTCCATTCAGTAGACAGTCACCTTGTTTGCTGGCTCACTTGGTTCAGGTTCTGATTCATACTCCATGATCTGATCCCTTCTAATCGTATATAGGTTTATGCATCAACTCAGTTAGCTTTTCATGCTACATCAAACCATAACTTGTGCAGGAGATGCCTTGATCCGTACATCTTTTTCATATTTCACGGACTTCAATTTCCTTCATATGAACAAATTAAGTTGCTATGGCCTAGCGGCATTTTCCTCGATGACTTCTTTACCAGTTTCTTCTAAACTATTTGATGTGTCCTTGAAAGTTGACAATAAATTTATAGTCAGTCTTTTCCGTTTCATACCACACGAATCAGAATGTTTAGGGTTTCAAGTGCTCCAATCAAGGAATACATAACACATTTCTTTCCTAATATTCAGATGTTGAGCAGAAATAGTCAGATCCTACGGCCATGTATATAGATCATAAATTTTCACATCGCAAAATACAAAAAAGGATTAAAAAAATGATTCAGGGTTCCGGCATTTGATAGATAGGAATCATTAGTTACCTCCTGTGATTCTTCCCGCTGATCAGAGAATAAAATTTCTAAAATTAGAAATTCATGCGGATGGATCGAGCCCTCAAGGAGATTGGTAAAAGCAGCAGAAGCGTGATGCCGATCCGGAGATTGCCACCACAACCAAAATATAAAGAAAGAGATCAGGCGAGAAAAAGACCGGCCAAGAGAGGCCGCCGGCTCTCCAAAGGGAGAGGGGGGGGGGGGGAGGGGGGGAGAGAGAGAAAGAGAGAGAGAGAGAGGCGGAAAACGGGAGGGAGAGACGTCCCGACCTCGTTGCCTGCACCTTGACCCTTTCAAAATCCAGTCAATATTCAACCAGATTCAGCGACGCCGCTCGCGAGGAAACAAAGAAGCGCGTAACGACCGTTAACGTTGGGTATTTTCCAGCAGCAAATTTGGTGCCCTTAACGAGAAAGGTAACGGCGATTACTGTTATAGGATGCGATTTAGGTCCGTAAGATTTCGAGATTTTGGCACTTGGAAGGGCAGGGAGTTAGTTGTAAATTTCGTAATCTGCCAGGTGTGGTAAGAGATTGGGCCTAAAAAACCAATCATCCATTCGAATGAAGTGCAAGGTTGGTCAACTCCTTTTACATGCATGGAGATCGGATGACCATGCCCTCCTCTATAATAACATCCAAATACCGCACGTCTTAAGAAATCAGTCTATGATGAAACAGGAACGTGGCAAGCACAATCATCCGTTGGATTAATTCTCCTGAGAATTCCTTCATGCAACATCATCATCCACTCATGGATATTTGGACTATGATGGCTCATCCTGAATTTTTCTCTGCCTAACACGTGTTTGGATAAGTTAATTAACCTGCTGCTGGACTTTGTTAGCAGGACAATAGATGAAAACTTAAACCATAGCAATAATAGATTTGACTTCATGTTTGATATTAGTTCCAAAAAGATGATCTTAGGGCTTGTTTGGTTCGCGATAAAAATCAAAATCAGAATTGAAATTGAAATGGTCATATCTCTGATGTGTATAGTTCATAATCGAAATTGAAAGAAAGAGAAGGGATTGGTTTTGAGAAGATTGAGATATTTTTATTTCCTCTAGAATCGAAATGAAAATAAGATTTCTCTTAATCAAATGGTTAAGATAGAAGCCAATGATTATTTTTTTTATTCCAAAGTTCAACTCTCCTCAACCGAGCATACTCTTAGCATCAATTATAACTTTTGAAAGCTGAGAATTTTATTTATGATGAATCAGCTTAAAATTATGACCACTTGTTGATCAGTATTACATGTGGCTATATTGAAGATGCAATGGCTCGCGCAATGTTCTCTAACTAGCAAGATTACCAATACGATAGGCAATCACTATAGGATTGACTCTACGAGCTCAAACACCACTGTGATGACTATATCAATATGACCACCCCTCAAATGAGTATTCATCGAATCATAAAAACTCTTCAAGTCATTGGGTAAACATTGTTTCTTGCAATCTGACATACTATTACTATACTCAAGATGCGAAACGTTGTTCTCCATGTCAAGCAAAACATGACCAACCTGTGTTATTGGGTTTCTATTATATTGGTCTCTGGTCTGCATGTATTTGTGATCTCGTATGAAATGGATTGGTTAACGAGAGTTCAAAGAAAACTCTTAATGAGATTTCATGGATTGATGATGTAAAGAGGGTTTACTCTTCTCTATTTAAAATTTTGGTTTGGTACTTGTTGTCTGGTGCAACGAGCTAAATCTCACTTTCTTTTGGGAAGTATATTGGTGCATTTTATGTAAGGCATAAAGTGAAATTCCAAAGATGACAGCCTAATAGAGGAAGTTGATAATAGTTTGTAATATGTCTAGTTCAGGATTTCTTGATTAGCGGCCTTCATAGTTTTCTTGGTGTGATATTTCTAATTTATATTCTTAATGTTTTCCTTTTTTCTATAAATAAATTCTATTTGAAAGTCACCTTGCATACAATGTCACTGGCTTCCATTCAAACAAACATAAAGGCATCTAGGGTACCTATAAAAATGTATGCTTAATGTCTTATAAATACAAAGGCTCTAATCCCATCCAAAAAGAAAGAAAATATCCATATAAAAAGACAAAGCCCACTATATCAGGGTTATGGGGAGGCCCTTCTAGACTTAGGAATTGCACTTATTCCTAAGGATGATCTTTCAAGCAACGGTGCATACAAGCACCCTTAAATCCCCTTCTTTCTCGACTTCTCTCTTCTTACTCATCCTTGGTAAATTCATGAGGTTATTATTATATCTATAATTGGATTTCTATATAATACAGATGGTACCTACTCTACCTACTTCATCGGGATAATCTATCTTGAAATCAAAGTCAGTTGGAGATAATCTCTCTAGAAATCAAAATATTTCATTGCATAAATAATAAGGAAAAAAGAGAATTAAGTTGAAATTATTTTGTTTTCAATGTAAAGCTTATTAGTTTAAGAAACTTATTCAATCGGAGGATTTCAGAGTTTTATCACCAACTTAGCCAAGTAGCTTTCTCCAATTTCTGAATGAAAATCAAGAACTTGTATATATCAAACCAAAATTACAAGCAACAGATGAAAGTAAAATTGTACAATGCATAAGCAGGGTTTTTTGGTTAGGTAGGATGTGCACCAACTTATTTGCAATGTAATATACATAATTTTTGTTGTTTTGATGTTTATTGGTTGATTACTTAAAAGTTTTAATGAGTTTGATTCTTCACCAATATTTCACTTAACGATGGTTTAGATTCGAGAGACTATCAATTCTCCTATATATGGTGCTCTATACAAAATCAAAAATGTTATCTTTTGTATCTATAAAAAAATCTATTAGAAACTTTACAGCTATTTGTTGGCCATGCACGATTTAGTTGAAATCTATGTGATTCAATTATCACATAGAATTAACTTTTGGAAAATTTGAGTTTAATGTTATTGTTATTATTATTTATTAATCCATAGCTCAAATAATGACAAAAAGACTTTTTAAAAAATAAAAGAAGCTATAGAATTCTTCATTGAAAAGCTAAATACCATTTCCATAACCATTTTTCCTTCTGTTTTATATATTTTGGATTTTTGTGTAATCAAGTAATTAATTACATGCCCATATCACTTTTTTTTTTTTTAATGCATAAAACAATACCCTTTTTATGTGCTTTAAATATCCTCTATTGAATTTAAACAACACAATTAGAAGGATGGAAGGTTGTTAAAGAAAATGACTATAATCATTGGTTTCTAATACGTGAAAATATTATAAACCAAAAAAGCAAATGATACTACTAGTTGAAACATTTTAATTAGGAATTAATCTTTCTACTATTTTAAAGTTGTTTGCAAGAAAAGCAACAACATTATAGGAAAAGTTATATGAAGATGGTAGCCACCAAGTAAATGATTAAATTATTGAATGGTCAAGTATGATTCCAATTGCAAACCAAATATACTAGATAAAAGTTGATTTTGAATTCAAATATAATCAGGTACTCGGCTTAAGTATAAATCTTGCCAGAGACAATTTGAATCCACTTACACAGGCAAAGTAATTGTCAATGCAACATGTTCTCACACAAATATATATTTTATGAGATGTGTGAAATAAAATTATGGTGGTAGATGCTTGTTGTCTGTCTAGTATTTCCTGTATATTCTATATTAATCTCAAATTCCTGATTTCCATCCATCATCGTATATGTGCTTGATAAAAACTACAAAAAAAGAAAAAGTAAAACTAAACATGAGTTCTGTGTTCAATGAAACATCTTACTTAATTTAATACTTACTCTTTGAGAAAGAGAGGGAGAGTACATTAAAAGAGAGAAATAAGAGAGAACGGGGATTGATACCTCTCAAAACTAAGATGGTAAGTTATTACCAAAAAAAAAAAAACTAAGATGGTAAGAGCGGTTTGAAATCTAAATAAGAATGGATATCTCTCGTTTCAATTATTTGAGTTGATTAGAAAGAGTTTCATTCTGATTCCGATCCTCGAGCAGAATGAGAATGATCTAATCTATCTAAAATTCAATCTCTATCATTCTCTAAAGATTTAAATTTTTATTTCAATTTTAATTTCTGTCGTAAATTAAGAGAATTCTTGATTCGTGATCGAAATTAGAATCGAAATCGGAATAGATTAGAATGAGAATCGGAATGATCAAATTTTCTGAAGTATTTATGACTGCAGTCGAAATTGAAATAAAAATTTTAATTTATAAAAAATAATAAAAATTAAATTTTAAATAAATTAAATTATTCTCATTCTACCATAAAATCAGGACGGGACCCCCTCGACCAACCCAGCACCCTCAAATGCTTCGGGAGATTTCACGGGTCTGATTCTAACTCATTTTGATTGTGCACCAAACATCCCTCTCTAATCCATCTAGCGGTAGAAAAGAACATTTAATGCAACTTTTTCTGAATGACTGTAGATAGCATACCAACGGCACGTGATCGGCCCTCTACCACCAAAAAAAAGAAAAGCACGTGATTGGCACCTGCAAATGGACGGCGGATCACCAGGCTACCGCATACATTCGATGCATTACCAAAACAATTCCCGTTATCCGCCAGTGTTACCGCACCCCACCCTCTTCGCCTTCCCCTTTCTCGCTCTTCCAGGCTTGAAGTCTCTTGGTTCTTGTCGTCCTCCCCCTCCTCAATCTCTCAATCGTCGGATCGGAGGGGCGAGAGGGAGATCGGACCAGATCCATGTCGGAGACTCCGCCGACCTTCCAGGAGGCGTCCCGCTGCGACGTATGCCACTGCAGCTTCACGACTTTCCGCCGACGGGTTTGTATTAACCTATATCTTATTTCATCATCCCTTCTTTTTTTTTTTTCGAAGATTTGGTTATTTTTCTTCCGATTATATGAATCATCCATCAATCGACCATCATCTCAGAATCAACAAATTTTTTATCGCCTGTCCGACGAAGGAGAATATTTAGCAAAACGTTAAAAAATAAATAAATACAAAGCATAGGATGAGGAAATTTGGTGATGGGAATACATCATTAACTTTTGAAGATCATATCATGTGATAGAATCTAGTCAAAGCTCATATCTTTGCCCAAAACCAGGTTTGTGTCACGAATTACACACCGCAGCCGCATTGCTACTCTGCACCTCTAAGTAGTGATTTTAGGAATTCTTGGCAAAAAACTCTATGATGCAATGAATGAGATCTGATATTTCGAGAATAGAATAACTCGTTATCCTACTTGTGTCCTATCAACGATCCGGAGTAGTAAGACTATAATGAAAAGAATAAGAATCTCAAATCATATTGGTGAATGTTGGTATGGATTCCTTTTATGGATCGATTTGCTCGATCTAGTGGTATTGTTTTGCATGTATGCCTTTGAAAGTTCAAATTTTATTTATTGGTAGGAAATGTGTAGCTGATTTAAGCGCTTGACATTTTTAAATGGACTCAACCTCGCATTCGCTTTCTCTCTTGCTTCACTTTCACATTGGGTGGCTGGGCTGTTCCCTTTTGATGTCCCCTCTCTTTTGTTTTCTATTGGCTAATGGTGCACCTTCTGATTCAAGCTACCTACCCCTGTTCTATGTGGTGTGCTAGAGAAAATATTTAAACAGTCTGTGCCACAATGTTTCTCAAACAGGATAATTGCTTTGGTATTTATAGTTTTTAGGTTTGCTGTCTATTGATTGCAGCCCCTCATTATGTTATTGAGGTAGATTCTTCATCCATTTTTGGGTTATTCAATCCTAAATTTTTAAGTTTTCCCATGGTGTATATGCATGCTTTAAAGTTTATCTTTATAAATATGCTTCTCATCAAGGTACTTCTCTTTGTACAGCATCACTGCCGATGTTGTGGCAGGACCTTGTGCAATGAACATTCATCGAATCAAATGGTACATGTCCCTCTCATTTTTGCTTCGATCTGACTCATTATGAGTATGAATTTAAAATTTTCACGCCAAATTCTGGTTCTTGTTTCAGGCTTTGCCACAATTTGGCATATATACAAATGTTAGAGTTTGCTATGACTGTTTCAACAAGACTTCTTGGTAACTTTCTCCAATTCTTGTTTATTTTTTTTATTTTTTTTTTCGAAAAAAAATGCATGGGTATTGGAGGGTTGAGGAGTATATTACTGGTTCATGCACATGTCCATGACATAGACTTGTAAATCAAACCTTTTGTTTCCCTATGATCTTTCAAAGCAAATATTTACTCAAGGGGCTGTTTGGCAATTCTTGTTTTCTATTTTTAAAAACAAAAATACAGAAATTGGGCAAGAAACATATTTGTTGCTACTGTTTCTAATTTTTACTTTTTGAAAGTCATTTTTTTTGTTTCTAGAAAAAAATGTAAGTAAGAAATCCTTACTTACAATATTTTCAAAAATATATATATATATTTTTAAATTTTGCTACCACCACCGACACCACCGCCATTCAATTGATGAAAGGAGGCAGGAAGGGAGACATAAGAGGTATCACAAAGATTGTTGATCCTGCAATTCTGAGGCTGCAGATCCCCTTTTAAATGGATGTGTCAAGTACCAATTCAAATACTTCCTAGTTAATGCTGCCAACATTCTATTCTGCTTGTTTCTCGTGCCTATTGTGGGATATCTATTGGATATCATAGTTGGTCATTCTTATACCCCTATAAAGAGTACTAGGTTCCATAGCAAGCCTAACCATAAGCTGTTCTGTGTAGCTGCATCTGGTATACATGTTTTTTATGTACTCATGTGCCTGATGAATTAAACAGCAAACAACAAAATATCCTTGTTATTCTGCACAAAAGGCATGGCTTATGATATGTTTGGAGATGGTTTTGTACTAGTCATTCTATGTATGTAATGGTGTCAAATATTCTCATTGCCATGGCACTGTGTTGGTTGTTGGTGTTTCTTTCTTAACCCAGATGGTGAGGTTGATTGTTAATTTTCTCTTGCTCATGGTCTTGACATACCTAATGTTCCAATTTATTCTTACTTCATTCTTCCTAATTTGCTGCTGTAGGTCTGGGAAAGATGATAAACAGACATCTCAAAGTGCCATTGGTGCTGCAACAGATGCCATTTCAAGATTACAGATGGATAAAGATACTGTTTCAGTAGCCAAATCAACTTCAGGAGATCCAACTGTCGGTGTTCCTGAGTGCAAATGTGGAATGCCTCTGTGCATATGTGAAGTTCCAACCCCAGATCCAGCTCCCTTGCCGGTGTGTAGTTGTGAGGCCAACAAAACTTGGCTTTAGTATTTCCATTCTCCTGACCACTAGCTTATGTGCTGCAGATGAAGAATAGCACTGTGTCAACGTTGCGGTCCAACCCAAGACCGAAGAAGGCTATCAGTACACAGCAGTCAGTAGAATCTGTTCCAAAGAAGCTTCCTCCTTCATCATCCAGCCACCAAAGGTTAGTTGCAAGCCCATCTCAAGGTATTTTCAATGTAAATGTTTTAGATGTTCATTTCCCCTATGAGCCAAGATAGTCATCGTGAAGCTTGAAGATTTGAGTAGGAAAACTTTCTTTGATCTTTAGTCCTGTACATATTGAAACATTATATTTGCAACAACTATGGAAGGATTTTCTTGTCAAGCATTTCTGCTATTGGTTATGATGCATATGTCTCACCACTCCTGATGAGTTTTACTCACATGCCTCATGCATTAGATCATCAGCATATGTTGGTTTCTTGGTCATGCAAGATTTGCAACTTGATTTCTTTGTAACTCTAATTATGTCTTAGCAGTTCATTTTTCAATGTCGGTCAAGCAAGCAATGGTAGCTTAGATAAGGGTCATGCAGATTATGATGTCAGTGGAGAGGTATAAATGTTCATAAAGTTACTGCCTTATGGCTTAACCGGTTCGTTCAGATCATGATACTTCAATATGGTTTTGAGGAAGCATGTTAATTGAGAGGTTGTATTTTCTGTTGCAGGGTCTAAGAGAAGCCATTAAGAATAGCGATGCTACAGCTGTCAAAGAACTTCTTAGTAAGGTATCTATGTTCATTTCTCATTTGTTTTATCATGGATGAATTGTAGCTAATTTCTCATCACTGGGACAGGGAGTGGATGCAAATTACTGTGACAAGCAAGGATTATCTTTGTTACATCTGGTATGTATTTAAAGGTGAAACAGTGTCTTGGCATATTTTTCTTGGTGATATAAGAATTCATTCTCAGAAAAAAAAAAAAAAACGTAAGAATTGGCTAAAATTAATTTATTTAAACATAACAAATTATATGAAATAGATCTTCTTGAGGCACTCCACAATGTCAAATTGACACTAATGCCTCCAAGTGAACTGTCTGCCATTGAGAAGGTTGGAAGAGGAAGAAGAAAGTAACAGTGAACAAGATCAATGCTTTGTCGAGACAGCAATAGGAGTACCATATGCAATTTGATTTCATCATTTTACATAAAGCTGCTTTTATTAATTTTGTTTGTTTTCATTGTCAGTTCTTTGGTGAGTAATGATTTGAAAACTTGATCTTCTTCTTACTATTTCAAGCCTATTGGCCTCAATTTACATTGTGGATCAATTGCTCAAATTGATAGATGGAGTCATGATTAACCAGAAGTTCCTTGCTAGGTGATCCTAACATGATGCATATTCCTCATTAATCTTAACTGCTCAACATTAGATTAGTTTGGCTGTGGAGAGCAACCATCACCTTGATCTGCTCTTCAGTTCGTTGATTACGTGTGGCAAACCATAGTTTTTCCTTGTTGCTCGGAAGAGTACATGTAGTTGATTATTTTTAATATGTAAGCAGAGAGGAAGCCCTATCGGGGATTTTCCACAATATTCATGCAGGTATGACTTCATGGTATAATGAGTATTAATACGTTTCATGTGTTCATGAATGTTGTATTGTGTTGTGTAATTTTTTTAATCCTCAGTATTTATCAAATGTCTTTTTTTATTATGTTGGTTTAAAGTATCATTAGATTACCATCAAACTGCTTAGAATTGTGGACCTTTTTGATCATGTAACTGCTGTCGGATCATCCTGATTCAGGTTTTATGTGTCTTATCCTGTGTTCTAATGGAAAATTCCTTTCTTTCATAATCTCAGGCTGCAGTTTTTAATCAGACTGAAATTGCTTTCATTCTCATGGATCATGGAGCAAGCATGGAATGCAAGAATGCACAAGGTGATTGTTATCGCAATACTCATCAAAATTCATAAACTAAACCAGTAATTGAAATAGTTCAGTTCCTTTTGATTACTCATTAATGAACCCTGTTCTCGATATACTGTACTTAAACAAGCCTTTTGGGTTGGATATGCTTAAGAGTTAAGCCAACTCCATTGTGTAAAGAGACTGTGTCTTGCCACCTTACAATATAGAAAACTCTTAACTCAAATTTGTAAAATGCTAGATGTTAAGACATCGGCAAAATAGAGTGAATATACATGAAAGATAATATAGGATGCCTTCTAGATTCAGAAAGGTTTTAGGCTCTAGTTCTTTTTTTTGGTCCAAGAAAGAATTGTTGATTTATATAAAAAAAAAAATCTTAGTAGTAAAATTTACACTATTCCATTTTCTAACTATGGAATATATATTGACAAACTCCTTAAGAATGTGCTCACCAGCTAATTTTCAAACAAAACGAAACTGAAATGCTGATGGTTGAAAATCCAGCTAAAGACAATGAAAAAAGAAAAGAAAGAAAAATGAAGTGAAATGAATAGTAGAAGACCTTGTATGGATTTTTGATAGCCAATGCCATGAACAGCTTAGTGGTTATCCATGGTATTTTATTTGTGAGTTCTGCTCGGGGATCATTGCGACTGAAATGCCTGGGGACATATGAAGGTGATCAGTTATACTTTCAAGCATTCTTCTTATGACACCGATGTATTAGGTATTGGTTTCCTCTCATGGCAAAGGGGTTTTGTTCTCCAATGCATAATTTTCCAAGTTATTTCTTAACCTCCTAAAAAAGTTTGGTTTTTTGAACTTTATTTAATTGCAAGATCTCATGTACAATTAATATGATTCCTTGCTGAGCGTGCATGTCTCTTTGATTAGGGGAAACACCTTTGGATTGTGCTCCTGCCATGCTGCAGTACAAAATGCGTGAGAAGATGCAAGCACTTGCAGGCAACAAACAGCCAGCTGGTGATTTTGTAAATTGAGTATCGAATTGATTTTTATCTGTATATTCACGTGATTCCCTAAAGCTTATCACTTCCACTCAACAATGTGCCGCATATACTAACTGTTATTGTTGTAGAGAACCAGCTTTTTCGTTGTGGGTTGGCCAAGTACTAAATAAATTGTTGAAAGTTTTTTTTTTTTTGGGGGGGCAGAGGGTTGCCATTCTTCTAGCTTCAGAAGCAATTATTTTCATTACGACATACCTTTATGCCACCCATGAATCACTGTTGCTCGAACAGTGAATCTTTTAGCAAAATGATTTTAAGGTCTATTGTTCCATCACCTGTTTGATTTTTTGCTGTTATTTAAGTTGCATGTTATAAGCGAGCTTGCAGTGTGGATCTGGATTGATGTGCTCGCAATGCATTCAATTTTGTATGTCACTTATTCCAGACTCAGTGATCAAGATGGTTCCTGGTGGGTTGCATTGACTACAATATAATGTAGCTCCACCGTGGCATTGCTTCATACCGGGCTTTTGCCCGGGTTGTTGCCCACTTTTCCAACAAGTGCACTCGTTCATCTTGTATTAACTCATAGGTAAAGCACAATAATGGGTTTATAACAATTCTACAACGTACATGGAGCTGCCACCCAAATATGCAGGTCTTGCTCTTTGTAGGTGATCGATCAGGGTTAGTGTTATTCTTGCACTTCTCAATGGCTTAATGTCAAGAATCATGAACTAGGTTATGAGGAACCTGTCAATCTGTGGAAGAGCTTACCCCATCCAAGTCAGTTAGTGCACAAAATATGAGCAAAATAAGCTGTGTCTACATCTGGGACGGACATGTGAGACCAAGAAGCACGACCTGTTAATGAGGCATGGAGCAGAACCTAAATTTGTTTTCTAGCACAGCTATGCCCGAGTGACTACAGGGCCGGTAGTTTTAGCTGTGCTGGACCTCTGTAACCTTGGGCTAAGGTGGCAGCCATAGTTCAGAGTTTCTTTTTAAGTATGGCTCAATGGGATGGATGCTAGACATGTTTCCACATGGAAGTGTGAAACTTCATCTCTGCAACATACAGAATTCCACATCATCAGCATGAATTGTCAGCATGCAGTGCCATATCATATCAGAGTCCATTCTTCAATGAATGCAACTGAAAATTACAAACAACAGAGCATTTTTCGCCATATCCTCTTCTGGACGTGTACCTGTGCACGTGTTTGTATCCTGATATGTTACAACAGTGCTGCCGATCATGGAAAATACCAACAAAAGTAACAAAGATCTAGGTTCCAATCATCGGTCAATCCAATCCTTGAATAGCAGCATTACATAAAGAGGGATATTGACAGCAGCAATAATCACAACCAATCGAAATACCCGAAATACCCGCTGAATCAGCTTCCTCACCTTTGATTTGCCCAAATATGGCACTTTACTAGTGTTATCTAACTTTGCCTCCATTTTCATCTCTACCAAAACAGATGCCTCCGGCTCTTGCAAATGTTTCTTTGCTGTTGGTCTAGAGACAACATTGCTCCTGTCATGAGAACTAGTCAGTCTTGAAACTGCTTACGAAATTACAAGTATGACTCTATGCAAAGAATTGAAATGATAAATGATCAACACAAGCAGCGAACTATTAATTTGTGGTTATATATCCCTAAGCCGGGGGGAGCAGATGAGGCCATTCATGTGTCATGTACAATCCCACCTTTCAGACATATCCACATGCAACTTTCCAAGTGCAATTATACACTTACCTTGCTGCCAATCCTACATCTGACTTCATAACGGGGACCTTTGTTGTTGCTTTCTTAACAAGATGCATGGACCCCTCTGCATCCCAAATCATTTCATATTCACAGTTTTCCTCTTCATCCTTCTCCTTAGAGGTGGCTGTAAGGTTCTTTACCATGGTGCTGACGAAGCTCACACATTTACCACAGAAATCCCAACAGCCAAAGCCATTTGTTGGCCAAAGGGTCAGCAAAAAAATAGTCATGATAAACTGCAATAGATACCTGAAAAATCATAAAAAACCATGTATATGTATCTTAGTGGCTGACTGGTAGCAATTCAGTTACAGTTCAATGAACAATAGTAGTAAGTATGAGAAACCGAGGTTATAGCAGTGGTGATACCAAATATAGATATGAGTTTGCATTGGAAGAAAACATAGATGAGTGGAAACAGCATGTTCTGAATCAGTTGTGTTGGATGATGATACAGATGTTGCAGATAGCAGCATGAACGATGGATACAAGTTTCCCTGCTGCCAGCTTACAGTCCCTAATGTATGCTGCACAGCTCATGTCATTAGATGGTATCAACAATCAAAAGCAAATGTGCTTGCGCATTCTTACCTCTGTTATGAGTCCAACAGGTGTTGAGTGCATCACCGTACACTGATCATGGTCATGACCAGACAGTACAAGTATCTGTCACAAACCAATCATTTAAGTGCTGCTAGTAGATGTATGTAAAAACTCCATATAGTGGTGAGAAACATACCGGTCTGATAAGGTCCAATAAATGGTCTGATGTTTCTTTGCTTAAGTAGTTCTGATACCTATGTCGATTGGGAAAAAAAAAAGTCATACTCCCATCATACACTGAAACATTGTTCATTTCAACCAAAACAAATCTGAGAATGCTTTTGCTGATCCAGCTTCTATTTGTTGTAAGTTAAAGAAAAAATACCATTAACAGAAACCAAGTATTAAACTGGTTAGGTCCTTAAATGCAAACAGGTTAAATAATACTACTCAAATTTTTATTTTATATTTGAAATTGCAAAAAAGGTTGTAACATGGACATATTCAGCATGCCTCCCTCTATGCAGTATTTACATAATGGAAAAGTCAAAAATGATTGCTGTGATGCATGAACTTCTTAATAATGTTTGTAATACAACAAAAATTCTTAAATGTATCAAAATAAAGCATGAGGAATGGATAAAGCAATCCCATTCCTTTAATTGTAGAATATATGACTTAAAAAGGAGCTCCCTTGAAAACCTATTCATTCAGAATTAGGTTGCTAGAAATTAGCATGAGACTGTTCATTGTATTATAAATGCCCTCCCAGGCTCTTACAAATATGATCTTCCATTATGTAGACATTTCATCCAATATGTTTGTCTTAAAACTGAGAAGAAATCCCTGAGATCAATAATTTCACAAGGAGATTATGGGCTTTCTTTCAGCAGCAATTTGGTTATCAAACATATGGATCCTATATGATCAAATATGATCAATCAGTACTAGGTATGAAAACTCACATGAAAACAAGACTTCAGAATGGAAAACTCACTTTACATGCCTAGAGAAAGTGAACCAATTTTTTCACTACCATGAACATTTATTATTGAAAGCAATATAGACAGTAAAACATTCAGGACTTACATGATTTCTTGATTGAGATCAACACGAAAAAGTCTCTGAAAAGGAAGGAGCAAACTTATCAGTCATTCATACATACAAGTACATGTATTTTCTAAGATTCACAAACTAATAATGAGGCTCCAGAAAGCATGATGCACATGGACATGAGAAGAGGCAATGAAGATCCTCCAAAGAAAACAATGTCACAGTATGTCTCATACATGAAGGCATGGAGAAAATATTAGCCTTCTTTTACTTAGACGCATTCAAGCATGCATAGTTATAAAGAACATAAATATGCCAATGGAAAGCAATACTGTATAATATTCTATGGAGAAGGCGCTTTCATCCAGATGAAACGAGACAAATACCTGATTGATAATAGGGGAAGAACGATATGGGCCACAAGGAGTCCCATCAGCGCGATAAAGGGGGATGTGTGTCAATAAAACTCTTGGATTAGATGTACCATCTAAAATATATAGAAAGATTAGGTAGATGTTTTGTGCTAAATAAACAAATTCAATGGAAGTCTTCAGTGATACCAAAATCACATACCCTTTGATATATTTTTGATAAAGTCCCAGGATAATGATGTTTCCTTTCCATTTTTAGGCCCTGCAAACTCAATATGCATTCTCTTTCAATCCAAGAAATCAAATACATTGCAACCACAAGAGGGCAACCATGTACGTCCATGCGTGCATGCTTGCATGGACAACTGTCCAAACTCTGACTAAAAAAAAAAGAAAAAGAAAAAAAGAAAAAAAAAGATTTTTTGATCTTTATAAGCTAAACATTCGAAAATCTAGAATTAAAAGAATTGTGAATTGAGAAAAGCAAAAGGAAACAAACTAGATGACAATTTATTTTGGAAATTGAAGGTCTTGTGCACGTCAAGTCCATGTATATACCACCATAAATTTATCGTTCAATTGAAGGTGCTGTTTCATTTAGAGGATCAATTTTCTAGGTTTCTTCTAGATTTGGAAATAGATGAAAAAAAAATAAGGCAATATTTGACATATGGGAATTGCACTAATTATTCACGCAATAGTTATAAACCAAATAATTCCTCAAAATTCTAAATTTGCAGACTCATATTCTGGTATTATGAACAGCGCTGCACATGTGCCACAAAAGACACCATGCCTCGTTAACATCAACAGTCAGTACATCCAAAAATTTCGCAAAGCAATAAAAGCTGAAGATCAACCATAAATGCAAGCCCAACACAACTTAAAACTCAATTATCTAACTTTATTTACATCGTGATTACACCACTTAATAAGACAATTCATATCTTCATTGTTTAACTCCATATTAATGTGATTCACATAGTTGAGTTGAGTCACATACAATATATAGAGTACCATGAATGCAACATTCTCAGAATCACAATTTACCATAATGTCCAATTATAACAGTTTGACAAGTCCTTCCATGTACTAACAGATCTCCACTAGAGCCTAAGTCAAGGTTATTGACCAAAAACAAAAAAAATATAAAAAGATAATAATATCTCATCTGGCTTCAATAAAAGAGAGATTATAGGAAACTTCTTGAAGGAAGAAATATTCACCATCAAGAGTTTGAGCATCGACAACAACGAAGTCCACCTTCCCAGCAGAAAAATGGTAGTTTCTTGCTCCAAATTCTTTCTCATAGCGACTGATGACCTGAAAAAGAATAGGCTCACAACAATTAACTTTGAATAAAGAATTCAAATATAACAGCAAAATTTCTAAAAAAGAAAGAGAAAAAGGGAAGAAAACACATTGTGATTAAGCTCCTCTTGTTAGAAAAAATGACAAACCAAAATTGCCAAACTACAAGTTAATGATACCCGAAATTCATATGAATATATATCTTCTCTGCACAAAGCGAGGAAACTACATACTCTCAAGATCAAATCTTGCAAGCAAGAAATGAGCTCAGCAGGCAGAATGATAAATCCAAACTATGATGTCCAGTCAATTTTCTGGACGTGGGATAGTAAAAGCATGGTTGAAGTAGGAAATGCAGTTGAGAAATATGACATGTACCTGCTTTGATGGTAACATGCATCAAAATTTTCTTTAACAAAGACATTCATGAGCATAGGGTTTGACCTTGCATATTTTCAAAACCGAGATGTGATGAGGACCTCACAGTTGCAGTCCTACTGTATGAACCTAACCTAGCTGGTGTATCCATATCAAGTCCCCTGTTCAAAATGGCATTACCCACGTACATGAACCATAGAGTTTCTTAATTTACCCACATAAGAGAGATTTTTTGCTGAAAATATTTTATAAGAGGTCACAACTTTCTTCATAAATTATTGCCGTTTAAGATCATGTTTAGAGATGCTGTTTAAACGAAAGCCTGGTTCATAGAGGCACAACAAACCTGGACTCTTTCTAATACAAAGCACACTAGTTTCACCCATTAACCAACAGACCGTAAAATGAGCACATGAAACAACCAGCATGAAGTTCTCAATTTCCATAGCATGATCCATCAACCTTAATTCTTCAAAATTGCATAGCAAAATGTCACATTCTCTAGCCCAATTTCTAAGAAGTCCTTGGCGTGCAGTTTCAAAAAGTCCTCATGTTTGGCTGCATAACCTGCATTACTCAGGAAATGAGATACCCAGCCCCACCAGATTCTGGAACCCCATGAAGAAAGGATCTGAAAAAGAAATTTTCATACAGTTAAAAGCTCTTCTAACATGCTTCATCCAAATCCACAGTGCAGTTCTCTTACGGTATTAATCATGTGCTACTCTATAATCATCATTTAATTCCCAAATCGGCCATAACCATTTTGTGAGAAGTGTGTTTATTGCTTTTGTAATATCCCTTATTCCCTTATTCTCCTTAACTTGAAAAAAAATGTTCCATTGTAATTAAGTGAATAAAGGTTTTAAATCCCATAGGACAAAAGTATCCCGATTTCTCTATAGAATGGGACGTCCCACCATCCCATTCATCCGGACAGCAGTCCTGATCATGCATCTCAGTGGATATCTTCGGTCTTTCTCTCCTTCTTCTTTACTTTCTTTTTTTCTTTTTTTTTCTTCCTTATTTTCTTTCTTTTTCTCTACTTTCCTTTCTTTCTTTTCCTTCCTTTCTTTTTTCTTTTTCTCTTCTCCTTTCCTTTCTTTTTTTCATTTTTCTTCTTCTTTCCTTTTATATTTTTCTTTTCTTTATCTTTCCTTCATTTCCTTCTTTCCCCTCTCTTTTTCTCTCCCTGCAAGAATGGGTTTCGGAATCCCAAGCCCGTCCCGATCTAGTTTTCTCATAGAAATAGGATGGGATGGCCGGGATGTAAAACCTTGCAATGAATGATATCTTTCTCCGCTATCAACTCCTTTCTTAATCCAAATTGATAACTAGGTTGCTGTATGGGTACACTTTGTTAAGGTAATTCCAGATATATTACCCAGCAACAATATGAGCTGGCAGCTGATCATGGAGCAGCTTCTTAAAGAAAAGCCACAACCACCCCTATGATCATCTCATCACTACTTAAATCGATAAAGAGGCATACGTCAATTCGAAGCAGAAGAGATGAAAAGCAGGATCTTTGGATGCAATTCGCTTGCTTCACAAACCTGCTACCTATCCCCATCATTCAGACACAAAAGAGTAAACTATAGAAACTATATCATAAAATGAACAGGGGATGATGAACCGTCTAGTCTTATACTGCTGTTTCTTCATTCTTCTTTTCCTCTCCTTCCAGTTGGTTGTCTGTGATAGCCCGAGGCCCATGTAAGAATCCCAGCAAAAAGCCCAAAACGAAAAAAAAAAAAAAAAAAACAGAGGAAAACCGGGAAGAAGACTCCCGATAGGAGTCTTCTTCTCCGGCGAAACCCAAGCAATTTGGGAGTCCTAGGACCTCTCGAAGTCCTAGGACCCTCTATAAGAAGATCTCCCCTCTCCTTAGAATCGACCATCGGCCCCCTTCTTCTCTCTTTCTCTCCGATTTTCTCGAATTAGAGCCGCGGACACCGCCTTGTTTTCGCCGTGACTGCTCTCCGATGAGGTCACCGGAGGTCAAGGTAAGTTTCCCTCCTTTCCTCTCTTCCTTCCCCTTCCTTCCGTGCTCTTGTGCGCGGCTGCCGGCGACGAGAGTCGCCGATTTCCGGTCGGAGAAAGGGACCTCTGTTTTAGTCTCTTTCCCGTGAATTTTTCGGCACCGGCGATCACAACTGATCGCCGGCCATGCTCCTCCGTGACCGGGGGAGTGGCCCCCCTCTGCCGCCGGCCTCCGCCGCGGCGGCCGTGGCCTGAACGGCCGGTCAAGGCCGGAGGACCGCCGTCCCCTGTTCGGCCTGGAAGGAACCAAGAAAAAGAAGAAAAAGAAAAAGAAGAAAAAGAAAAGAGAAAGAAAAAAAAAGAGAAAAAAGAAAAGGAAAGAAAAGAAGAAAAAGAAGAAAAAGAGAAAAAGAAAAGAAAAGAAAAAAAAAATAATAATAAAAATAAATAAATAAATATATATTTATATATATATATAAGTAAGTAAATAAATAAATAAATAAAAAATAAAATAAAAATAAAAAAATGATGAGAGAGAGAGTTTCTCTCTCTTCTTTCAGTCTGAACCCTGACTTTCTCTCTCTGGAATTGGACTTTCTCTCTCTACTTTCTCTCTCTAAAATTTTCTCTCTCTAGATTGTTTCTCTCTCTTGATGAATTTCTCTCTCTCTAAAGTTATTCCTCTAGGATTAGCGTAGTGGAAGGCTTCATCTGATGATTTTGATCGAGTTCAGGGAAGAGTCTGATTTTAAGTGAGGTTTTGATTTGGGATCTGTTTAGATTGAATTTTGAATTAAAATTAATGTAAAAATATAATTTTGGATAATAGGCACAGAAGAATCTCCTAGAAGTTAGTCGATCTATTCATTCAAGTGCTCCGTGAAAGGTAAGTAATGAATCATCTTCTCGAGATATTCCATATTTATTCTGAAAATAAATAATTATTCTCTGAAATTATGTATGATTTATGAAATTATATTTTGAAAGAATAATGCCTTTGAAATATTATGGTATGTCGATTTATGCACATGTTCAGTGAATAATTATGATATATTATGATACAAAGTGTTTTGATACAAATCGAATTTATGCTCTCAGCCTAACTATGTTTCAGTGGGCCCCGCTAATGGGGATTATACGTTGGTACTCAGTGGACCCTGCCAGTGGAGGTTGTGCGCTGGTGTTTGTGGACCCTGCCAGTGGGGGTTGTGCGCTGGTATTTGTGGACTCTGTCAGTGGGGGTTGTGTGCTGGTATTCTGTGGACCCCGTCAATGGGGGTTAAACGTTGGTCATAGTCAAGGCTGTTGAGTTACGAGTGTTTTGAATCGAATCGGATTTATGATTATATTATATGTGAATATTTGAAAATATTTGATTTGTATTAAATCAGCATGAAATATACTCTTATGTTTATTTGCAACATTATTCTTGAAAATTATATAATATCTGAATTATCTAGTTGAGATATTTGTTACTTACTGGGCTGTCTAGCTCATTACCTTTCTTTCTATTTTTCAGATTCAGATAATTAATTTCGAGCGTGGGAAGAAATATTGGGACAGAGCTTTTAGAGGCGAGATTTAGCATTGTCAACTTCAATAAACTTAGATCTATTGTTTTATGTTTAGCAAAAATTTTATTGGATGTAAGACATTTGATTTAATTACTTGAATTACAGTTGAATAATAATTATTTGAATTTATTCCGCTGTGATGCATTGATATCGTGATGAGATGCCTTGCATGCTTATGGAGAGAGTTCTTCATGAGTATGCGGCGGTTGCCGCGATCCTCGATTCACAATCTCGGGTCGGGGGCGTGACAATTAATATGGTATCAGAGCATAAGTGGATAAATCATGACACATAGAATTTGACATAGTATGAGTGTAGGTGGGTAAACATTAGGAATATTGGGATGTTAAAGTATGAGCATCATAATAAATCTATCATAACAA
>NC_026005.2:11393507-11429855 GCF_000442705.2 Elaeis guineensis | reverse complement strand
GTCGAGGCCGAGCCCTTGGCGCAGATCACCGAGCGGAAGATGGAGGACTTCGTCCAAAAGTCCATCATCTTCAGGTTCGGATTGCCGCACACCATCATCACCGACAACGGACGGCAATTCGACAACCAAGACTTCAAGGACTTCTGCGCCAGGTTCCACATCCGTCATCGACTAACTTCAGTCGGGCACCCACAGTCCAACGGCGAGGTTGAAGTGACGAACCGAACCCTGCTCCATGGACTCAAGACCCGACTGAACGAAGCCAAAGGTCTCTGGGTCGACGAGCTGGGCTCCGTCCTATGGGCTTACCGAACGACCCCTGTGTCCCGACCGGGGAGTCGCCGTTCAGTTTGGCCTACGGGACAGAAGCTATGATCCCGCTCGAGATTGGCCTGCCATCTTCAAGGGTCGAGCAGTACCGCGAGCCGGACAACTCCGAAAGCCGGAGGGCCGACCTAAACCTCCTCTCCGAACTGCGAGATGAGGCTCAAATCCGAATGGCCTCATACCGACAGAGGGTCGCCCGGTACTACAACGCCAAGGTCAGACCAAAGCTCTTTAAACCTGGCGACCTAGTCTTGAGGAAGGCGGAGGTGTCGAAGCCCTTGGACCAAGGGAAGATGGCTCCCAACTGGGAAGGACCCTACAAGGTTGCTGACACCTTCGGGCCGAGAGCCTATCGGCTGGAAACCCTTGAGGGAAAAACCATTCCCCGGACTTGGAACGCCGACAACTTGAAGCTGTATTACCAGTGAATTCTGTAATTCAATCATCGGAATACAAGTTCAGTTTGAAAAATCGGAGTTCTAACTCTTCGACTACTGATCGGCGCTCAGCCCCGACACATCAACGCGGACCTGGAACCGACGACACATCGGCCCCATACACGGACCGACGCATCTACGATGACGGAAGTTCATACTCCTTCTACGGTCGAATTTTCGGGCAGAATCCATCGGCCGACTGGTCGATCGGGCCCCGACCGAAGAAAGGCTAAAAGCCCACGCGGCTATTGCCGCGACTTCCGACCAGGCTACGGCCGGTCGAGGGATATTCGGCTTACCACCGTCTATCATATGACGCGACCTTAGTCGCATCCACTACTCGCCGACCGACTTACGGCCGGCTGAACGACACTCGGCTTGCCACCGTCTGTCAAAGGACACGAAACCCGACGCAAGAGCATGGGGACCCGACTTACTATCATGCCCCCGACACTGCGCCGGATGATGACCGGCTAAGTGCATCTACGGAGGTCCGGCCGCCGAACCTTCACTAGGTTCGGTCGGCTACCTACTTGACAGATGCGCCCGAACGGCGACTACAATTTTTGGAAACCGACCTAAAGTCGGGACACAAGCTACTTCGAAGCTGTGCAAGCCGGTTAAGTCCTACCGACTTACCCGAGTTGGCGACTTCTCTAAGTTGGCGACTAGGGTTCGACATTACAGCGATAAGAAACATTACAAACAAGAAGCAAAAGAGAAGACAATTTCATTCATTGATCAAAAAATATTACAAAGTTGGGCCGAAGCCCGATTACATGTATTTTCAAAAAGACAAAAATAAAGATGGTCGGCAGGGCCGATCACCCGTCCTGATCGATCTCTTCGACCGACGGAGGATCGGGGATGATCGGCGTCTCGGCCATAAGCAACGATTGATCGGCCGCCGAGAGATGGGCTTCGATCGATAAAGGAACTTCGGTCGGCACCTGCTCCGGGACGGCTTCCTCCACTACGATGACGCCTCCCGACGGCTGGTCGGCCATCTCTTCCGTTCCTTCTCCTTCGGCTCCTTCCTCGGCGAACGGCGGGACGACTCGGCTGACGTCCACCTCCGGGTACAAGGCATGGACGGCATCCCGACCATCCTCGAACCCGACCCGGTAGGAGGCGAAGCCCGACTCGAGCATCTCCTCCTTGTACCGGTCGGAGGCCCGGAAGTCCACAACCGCACGATCGGCCGACTCCCTCGCCGACCGTGCCTCGTCCTCAGTGTGGGCCAGCTCCTCCCTCGCCAACTCCGCCTCGGCCCTGGCAATTTCGGCATCGATTTGGGCGATGGACAAATCCTCTTCGGTTTCCGCGAGCTTCTCCAGGCTGGCCCGAAGTTGCTCGCGTTCCCCTTGGAGTTCGGAGGTGGCACCGTCCCGTTCGCGTCGAAGACGACGCACGACCCGACCTTTGTGCTTGGCCTCCTTCTTGGCCGACTTTAGTTCGGCCATAAGCCGGGAGACCTCGTCCGTCAACTTGGCCTCCCGGTCGACCGACTCCTGCAGTTGGTCGACCAGCCTCCCTCTTTCGGCCTCGGCCGCCGTCGACCTTTCCTTGAAGGCTGCCCGAACGTCGCCGAACCTTCGGTACCCGGCCTCCAACTCGGACATGGTGAAGATCAGCTGCCGACGGAAAAAAGCTTCGTCAGAATTATGTGGCAAGCAAAAATTTTTCTAAGGAAAAAGGTGACGCGAAGCTTACCTCCACCATTATCGGGTAGAACCGCGACAGCATTTCGGTCACTTGCCGAGACCGCAACAACTGAACGTCGGTAGGGAGGAGGATCCCCTGGCACAACCTCCTCGCAAGGTTGTGGTCGGCCAAGGCCGACGCACCCTCAGGGTAGTATGCGCTGGGGGGCATTGATCTCTCCTCCTCCGAGGGCTCCATCGGGGCTTTCCCCCGATCAGCTGCCCCGACCGACGGGGCTGGCAGCGATGGGACGCTGGAGTTCGACCCGGCGCCCCCCGTTGCGCCAGCGAACGCCTCCGGACGATGTTCGGCTTCCCGAACGACATCCGGCTCCACCCGCGGCGGCGAAACCGCCGACACTCCTTCGGCCACTTCCTCGGTCGGCCTCTCCTCGACTCGGACGGTCGGAGCCGCGAGGGCTATGATCGGCTCCGACCCCTCGGTCGCCGACGCTTCCACGGTCGGCGAGACTGGGGCTGGTCTCTTGGAAGGGCGTGAAGGGCCTGCCCCCGGCGCTGGCCTCTTCCTCGCGGTGGCAAATTGGCGAATTTCGGCATCGGTCGGCCTCATCCTCGGCGGTGTCCCTGTAAAACCGACCAGTGTCAAAGGCCGGACCAGAACTACCCTAAAGCCGAACAAAAAGAAAAGCTAGGGGATCGGGCGATACCTATTCGGGGGATCAGACTCAGGCCGGCATCATAGAGAGCTTGATCGGTAACAAGCTCCCTCTGCTTCAGGACCGACATATCTTTGAGTCGGTGGAAGTCCTCCCGGTCGTCCACGTCGACCCGACTGTTGTCGTTGGCCTCAGTTCGGGGTACACCCCAGCGAGAAGGAAAGCCCCAAGAGGAGGAAGAGGAAACAAAAAAAAACTGGTTCTTCCATCCATGAATGGACGATGGAAGACCGGTTATGAAGGCAAGACCCTTCCGGGGGTTGAAGAGCCACCACCCTCGGGCTTTAGGGTGGGGTCGGAGCACAAAGAAGGCCCGGAAGAGGGAAACGCAAGGGTTGGTCGGCAAGAGCTGACACAACAGCGCGAAAGAAATGATTAGCCGGACAGAGTTCGACGCCAGTTGCGCCGGACAGAGTCCGTAGTAATCAAGCAGATTCCGGACGAACTCCGGAATCGGAAGTCGAAGACCCGCACGAAGGTCCTCAACATACAGCGCCAGATCGCCAGGCGGAGGGTTGTTAACCCGACCGCCGGCCCCTGGGGCGGAGAGCCGAAACTGCTCCGGGATGCGATAGTGCTCCCGAAGCTGATCGACGTTCGGCCCTGAAAGCGAGGAGGCCTCATCTTCCGGAGCCGATCGGGTGTCGTCGGTCGGGTTCCCCGATCGAGCTCCCTGAGTCGGTTTCCTGGTCATTGTGCAGGGACCGAAAGAAGAGAAAGAAGAGAAGAAAGCAAGAAGGGGAAGGAGGACCACGAACCCGATGGACCCTCCGGAGGTAGAGAAGAACTCTGCCCGCGACGACCGAGAAATCGCCCGGACAGAGTTTCCCCCAGCAAATGGCAAATGTAGGTCGAGGTCCGGGAGGTCCTATATATATAGGACCGACCGACGGCCGAGATCCTTCCGCGCCGACCGAAGACCTCCAGATGCGCGACGCATGGCGCCCGCCGGTTGGCCGAGGATTCGGCGCGCTTCGTCCCGGGACGCCCGCACCGCCCTCATTAAATGCCGGAGCGGACGCCGGCCAACCACCATGACACGCGGCGCGCGGGGGTTGGCTCCGCAGTCGGCCGCCCGCGCCGGTCCACGTTCCCGATGGGACGCTCCACCCGCGATCGACGCCGAATATCCGATCGACTGACGCCGTATCGTCCGGCACCCGATCTTCTGGCACCGACGTGACGGCTGACAACGACAAGATGTGGCGTCTGACACCTGACGCCGGTGCGACTTCCGGCATCGACTAGACGTTCGGATCACTGGGATTCGTGAGATGTCTGACAACGGGTCAGCCGGCGGTACGGTCGGATCTGCGCATGCGACAAATCCACTCCCAGTCGTCCGGCTTTGCTATCCGAATGAAGGCATCGGCCAGCTCTCCACCTGACTTAGGAGTGGAGGGGGGCAACTGTTGGGGGATACCCGCCGACCGACCGACCGACTATCGGAGGGCCCGACCGGCTGGCGGCCCGACCGACCGACCGACTATCGGAGGGCCCGACCGGCTGGCAGCCCGACCGACTAACCAACGGCCCGACGGACGACTCTGACTGGCCGATCGTAAGTCGGGCGACAGGCCGACGGACGCCATCAGTGGCTAACTGCGGCCATTCCGCGGTCCATTCCCGACCGACTAAACCCAGAGGTCCGGTAGCCGACCCACATGAAGCTCGCCGACCGACGGAGGAGTCCGACGCCACTCTGCTGGCCACCGACCCTGGGTCGGCCGACTCCACCAACCGCCGTACGGCCGCCAGACGTTGTCAGCTCTGACACGGACATGCGGCACAGTGACCTAGGGGCATTGTCCCGCCGAGAGCCGGGTCAACCCTGGTGATTAGACGGCTACACGACGACATGACATTTTCACGGCGGCTCTGACAGCCTACAGTGAGTTGACAGTTCCTCACTTGTCCGCGCCATTAATGACGGCGCCATACCTAGCTCCACTATATATACCGGGGAAGGCAACAGTGCAAAGGGTCGATCCGCCCGTCTCTTCCACATACGCAGGCTCGCTCCTCTCTCTCTCTCTCCCTCTCCTTCTCAGAGCTCTCTGTCTGCATTTCACTGTTGCCCAGTCACCTCTCTGACTTGACCGTCGGAGGGTCCCCGCCGGAGCCGCCTCCGGTCAGTGCGGACTTCCTTTTGCAGGTGCACGCTTCCCGGCGATCGGGCGACGAGGCGATTGGCCGCAACACTACTAATGACACATGTCATTATCTTATTAATCTTTTGGATGATTCATAAACATATACAACATAAATAGAAATAAACTATCTATTAAGCATAAAAATATATCCTAGAAATATGATATACGTCAGTCAAGATTGAGTTTTAAGACATATATCTAATAGAGAAATGGGTAAAAAAAAAGGAGAGAAGGAGAAAGGAGAGGAGGAAGGAGGGAGAAAGAGGGATGCCAGTGATGAAGGAAGAGGGGATCAATCAGAAAGGAGAGAGAAGGAAGGAGGAAGAAAATAAAGATAAAGGTATTTTGGTCATTTTAGAAAATTTTATTAACAAAGACAGATAGTTGAACCATATTGGAACATATCGATAATTAGAAAGATTAGTTTGATACTTTTTAAAATACAGTGGGTGTAAGTAAAAATGGGCTAAAGTGAGGGGGTGTTCGTATAATTTTTTTTAAATTTAATTTGAAAAATTTTATAAGAACTTTTATATAAATATAAAAATATTAAAAATTAATATATAAATATAAAAAATTTTAAGAAACAATCTATAATTTTTTTAAGTCTATTCTTCAATTCTTATAAGGGTTGAAGAGTATTTATTGTTATCATAATTTGAAAACTACTCACCATTCAGCAAATATAGCATTCAATAGGAATGGAATTCTTTGCGGTACTCAAAAAGTACTGCAGAGTGCTGTGTATAGTTAGATGCCATCTATCATAAAATAGACGGCTATCCAAATTATCTAAATATTTTGGAGACTTACATATATATTTTTTTTTAATTTTTTAATACGCACGGCTGTCCATTTTAAGATGGAAGACATTCAACCATGCACAGCATTTCGAGAATTTGCGCTCCATTCAATATCACATCTCTGTTTACCAACTATAGCAGTCAGCAGCACTTTTATAGTGCATCCATCTTAAATTATGGAAATGAAATTTGATATAAGGCTAATGAAGCAATATGTTGATTATGAATGTGTTTACTTTAAAGACAATTCCTCATTTATTGGTGGAGAGAAAAATATTTTTGCCTTTTATATAAAGGGGGAGAGGACTCATAATCATTAAATGTATTTTTAGAAAAGTATTTATATATAAATTTCACCTTCTCATGCATATATTGTAGGTGCTGTATCCTGGCTTGTTGCAATGCACTGCAAGGAAATCGTTTGTTCTTGGGAAAATCTAACCATTAATCGAAGAACTATGTTTGTAATATGCTGTTAGGTGGTTGGCTCCTTCCACCGCTTTGCTTCAAAAAAAATCCTCCTCCTTCCTCTCCATCTCATATGACCATGAACCACGCATCTCTGTGGGCCTTTACTTTCCACATTGCTCTTTGAGGATGAAACTGGAAGAGAGAGAGAGAGAGAGTGAGGGAGATTGAAACTCCACGTAGGCTTCTTAATGTCCGCATGACCTCGAAGTAGACAATGGTGATGTGGGAAGAGGGTGGTGAACTATGAAGTGGGACCCACGGGTATTGGCTTCCATAAATATCAGAGATGAAAAGAAAATAAATTAAATAAAACAGGATGCAGGTAGTGCTCGCCAGATGTTGATGGAGACTGATCCATAAAGATGCGCAAGGTAAATATCTGGGGAGAAGGGAGAACAAGCGGAGAGTGAGGCCTAAAGCCGAATTATTAACAAATGAAAAAGAGCTAGCAGTTCAGGCAGAGGACACCGAATGGGAGGAATCTCTCAGCCAACTTGCCAAGCACAGAGAATGCGGGGCCAAATCGACAGACCTAGGACCCATTTGGATGTTGAATGGGAGAAAATTACTAGTTGGATCAGATTCATCGGCTTGGTCAGTCTAACGATGAAAGGAGACGCACAATCATGGAGGAAAATTTAAAAAAAAAAAAAAAAAAAAAAAGAGCGATATAGGACTCATTTGGTTTGAGGCCAGAGCATGAAAGAAAGTGTGGTGAACAAAACAAGGAAAGAGATCTTTTTGTTTAATTAAAATTTTTTAAAAAAATATTAGAAAGTGATATTTCTATAAGTACAAAACTTTTTTATTTTATTGAAAAAAAAATCTATATGGAACATAAATTTTTACCTTTTTTTGTTTGGGAAATCGAAATCTGTTTGATTTTATTTTTAAAATTATAAATAGAATGAGATAAAATTTTTTATTTTATTAAAAATATGATAGATATTTTATATAATATTTTAAAAAAAAATAAATATTTAACTAAATATGATACAAAGAGACGAGAAAAAAATATGGCCAACGAAAGAATAAAATTTTTTTTATTGTTTGATTATAATCTTCAAAAAAATAAATAATATTTTTATAAAAATAATATAAAAATATAAAAAATAAAATAAATAATTTATATAATTTTTTTATAAAAATATATGATCAATTAAAGATATTTTGAAATTCATAATTTTTTCATGATCTATTAAAAACATATTTTTTAAGCATCAATTTTTTTTCAACTATCCAAAAAAATATTTAATTTTTCCCCCCGCCCTCTCAAAAATAAAAACCAAAGCGGGCCCATGGGTGTAGTCATGCGTCTCTTTATGATGGGACTCTGGTGGATTGGATGCAACCAATAAGTTTTCCTCGAATAGTCACAGTCAACGCGTCGAGTTGGAGAAAAATTTTTGGGTTGCACCTATCCGCATCTCCCATCATCTACAGCCGAATCCACTTGCATCACTTGCTCCCTTCATCTAAGTGCCACAGCACCTTCCACATTTTGGCTGGGCATTGGGATTGCTCAGGAGTGTAGAGCCCCTCAAAAAGTGGAGTCCACCTCAAAGCAATGCTATCATCTATTCCATCATTAAATTAAGACTCTGGAGTACTATCGATAAGTTTGTGGACTTCTATTTCTTATTGTCAGAAAACATCGCCGCCAAGACTTTGCATGAGATTGTGCATAACCTTTGAGCTTCTCACATCTCAACACCGCAGTCCTCCAAATAGGGACTCCAGAGTGTTCATAATTACTCAATTATTACGTAGATAACATGTGTCTCATACTGGTATATAGGGGAAACAAAGACAGATTCACTTGAAAGGTAGATCTCCAAGCCATTCCATTGTAAGTAGAAAAATTAATACAGACATTCTTATTTTACTTATTTTTGGATGAGATTGGGAGTTTAAAGGATGCAACCACAAGCACAACTTTGACATGGTCGAATATGTAAAGTTTGTGGAAAGTACAAAGTTGTTTAAATTCGGCGAGCAGGAATGGTAAAACCAGGGGCCAACTGCCATGCATGCGATGATCCACCAAAACTTGTCGGCAGAGTTGTATGTGTTGTCGTGGAGCTTGAAAAATTCTCAACACACATTTTTTATGATACATTTTTAATTTTTATGTTTTTCTTAATAAATGCAGTGTTAGATTGAAGCTCATGTATGAAAACCCTGAAAAAAAACTTATGAAAGTAGATGCAGCAGCAGTCCATATCAGCAGGCTGGCTCACGGCCACCCACAGCCCAGCATGCAGGCGAGTGGCCTAGGCCCACGCGTGCGGGGGCAGCGGCCCAAGCCCAAACGGATGCGGGGTGGATCAATGCATGGGGGCATTCGTGGACCAGGCACGGTCCATCAGTTGTTTACCACATCTGAGTGCCATTCGACGGATGGGAGCTCACCATACACACGATCGGACGGCCAATATTCCTCTTAACCATATAAAACGATGGTGGCTCACATCTATGGCACGATCGAATGCGTCATATTTTTTCTAATTTTGATCCAACGGTTGATAGCTTTTTTTGAATGGTTTTGGGCTGGTTTCAGATGCTGTTTTGGTCCATGCGATACAGATCCAACGGTAAGGAAAAAGTTTGAATTTAGCTTTCAATTGGAGTCTTGTTTTGTCGTGGGTTGGACCAGTTTTCTCGTGATTTCGAGCTCTATTTAAAGGGCAAAAGCAGAAGCTACCAATAGTGTATAGAAAGTACCGAGAGTAGCAAGCAGTGAGTACATCTAGAGCGGCGTGAGACTCCTTTGAGAGAAAAAGTATATTTTTTTCCTTGTAAAAAGAGTCTATGTAAGCTTCTAATTTCTTTTTCAATTTTGTACTTCTTATGTTGTAAATTATTAATAGAAGAATGTCGAAGAAATTTTGCCTATAGACGTAGGCCAACAATTAGGTCGAATCACATTATATCTGGTGTATTTTTTTTCTCTTATTTTATTGCTTGATTATCTCTCTTTTATTTTGCGTTCTACATTTGTTTAAGTTATCTTTTCTTTACAAAATGATCTATGTTTCCGCTGTGCTTGTGTACCGTATGGGTTGAGGTGTGCTCGGTTATCCCTTGGTCGGTCCTTTCAATTTGTTATCAGAGTAGAAAGATTTTTTTATAGCTGGTTTGATTTCAAACAATGGCAGACAAGGTGATGACAATAAAGTACGAGATGCCGAGGTTTGATGGATCAAACTTTGCACTTTGGAAGATAAAGATGCAGGTAGTATTAATCAAGGATGATTGTGAAGTTGCTTTGTAAGGAAAGGAACGCAAACCACAAGAGATGACGGATGGGCAATATGAAGAGAAAGATAAGCTGGTAATGGCGAATCTCTATTTGGCGTTGGATGATTCGGTATTGTTCAATATCGAGGTCGAGACTATTGCAAAACGGGTTTGGAAAAAGTTGAAGAGCCTTTATGAAGGAAAATCTTTGGTGAATAAAATCTATTTGAGACGGCAACTATACAATTTAAAGATAAAGGATGGGGCATCAATTCAAAAGCACTTGGGTATATTTAATTCCATTGTGAGTAAGCTTGCGGTTCTAGATATCAGAATTGAAGATGAAGAGAAGGCTAGCATTCTACTTTGTTCTATGCCGGAGGCTTAAGATAATCTTATTATGAACTTGAGTCATGTTGAAACCCTCAAGATGGAGTCAGTTGTTGCATCATTGCTTACAGAGGAGATGAGGCAGAAATTTAGCCAAGAAAGCTCTTCGGGGGAGGCCATGGTAGCACAGGGAAGGCCTTTCGAAAGGGAATGTGGTGATCAAGGGAAGACAAGATCTAAATCCAAAGATAAGAAGAAGGTGAAATGCTGAAATTATAAAAAATTAGGGCATGTAAAGAAAGATTGTCGGGCTAGAGGAGTTGATACAAAATCTAAATCGAAAAATTTTCAAGATAATGTAGCAGAAAGTGAAACTGGTTCCGCTACTTCAGATAACGGAGATGCATTAACGGCACTGGAGAGATCCGAGCTTGCACGTCATTAGATTTTGGATTCGGAGGCATCTTTTCACATGACTCCTTTTAGGGAGTGGTTTTATACATATAAATCATGGGATGGTGGAGTTATCTATTTGGATAACAATATAACGTATCCTATGACTGAAGTGGAAGATGTTCGGATCAAGATATTTGATGGTATAGTTTGGACAGTTTCTAATATACGGTATATTCCTGCACTTCGCAAAAGTTAACTGTTACTTGAAAAGTTTTGTAAGCAAAGCTTAAAGTTTGTCAGAGAGAACAATCAATTGAAGATGTCTAAAAAATATTTAGTGGTGATAAAGAGAATACAAATAGGTGGTCTTTATAAATTGATGGACGAGACTTAGGTGGGAGAGGCAGCAGTAGCAAGTGCAAAGATGGTGTCTCCGATGATTTGGCATTGACGTTTGGGACATATAAGCGAGCATGGGCTACAATTATTATCAAATAAGGAGCTTTTTTCGAGGTACAAATCAGCACCACTGAAATTTTGTGAAGATTGTATCTACGGTAAATAAAGAAGGATCTCTTTTTCTTTATCACAGCAGCAGAGTAAAGAATTTTTTGAGCTAATTCACTCAGATACTTGGGGATCGCTTGATAGATTATTAGACTGGTGTTTCTACTTTGTCTCCTTCATTGATGATTTTTTTCGGAAGGTTTAGATATAGATTCTAAAGCAAAAATCTGACGTCTTTAAAATCTTTAAGAAATTCAAGGCTTTGGTAGAAAATAAAAAAGTTTGAAAATTAAATGCCTACGTTCTGATAATGGAGAAAAATATTACTCCAAAAAATTTGAGGAGTTTTGTGGCGAGCATGGAATTCGACAACAAGTTATGGTTTTTACAACACCATAGCAAAATGATATGGCATAGATGTTTAATAGAACACTCATGGATAAAATTCATAGAATGTTGAGTACTGCAAAACTTGACGTGAGATTTTGGGCAGAGGCTGTGAGCATGGCTTGTTACTTAATCAATCGAGCACTGACAAAATCACTTGGGTTAGAAATTTCAGAAGAACTTTGGAGTGGCAAGCTAGTAAATTATTTTCATCTTTGTGTCTTTGGATGTGATGTATATATGTGGATCCCAAAATAGAAGAGGACAAAATTGGATAGAAACTATCGGAGGTGTATCTTTCTTGGCTATGCTAAAGGAGTCAAAAGGTATCGGTTGTAGGATCCTACTACCCACAAGATCATTGTTAGCCGAGATGTTGTTTTCAATAAAAGATCTTTTCAAGGCACCAAGAAAAAACAAAATGATAAAGCTATTACTTCTATTAAGTTCTTTGATGCAGGCGATGAGGAGCAAGCAGCGTAAGCACAGATAAACGATGAGGTAGTTGATGATGAATCGAGCGTGAAATTTCTGTAATCACCTGAGGATGCTATCTCACTGAAAGAACCACCAACAGAGTTCGAGCGGCCTAGGAGGGTCATCAAACCTCCTATTAGGTATGATGACTATGTCACTTCTTTCATTCCTTTTGCTAACCATGTTTGTGCTTATGTTGCTTAGATGGAGGAGGACGTGCTGACTTCATACAGGGAGGCTGGTGAGTTTACCAATACTGAAAAGTGGTATTGTGCTATGGAGGAGGAGATGGAGTTACTTTGAAAAAATAAGACTTAGAAGCTTGTAGTTCTATCGAAGGAGAGGAGTCTGATTGGATGTCTATGGGCCTATAAAGTGAAGAAGGATGCAGATGAAAATGTGGAGAGGTTCAAAATGCGTTTGATGGTGAAGAGTTATGCTCAAAAGTCAGAAATTGATTTTGATGAGATCTTCTCATCGGTGGTTTGTCTTACTATTATTCGGATTATTTTGGCAATCACGACAGTCATAAATTTAGAGCTCAAGCAGATGGATGTAAAGATGGCTTTCTTGCATAATAACTTGGAGCAGGAGATCTATATGGCGCAACCTGAAGGCTTTATCAAAAAAGGCAAGGAGGAGTTGGTTTGTCGGTTGAATAAATTATTATATGGTCTCAAACAAATGTCGGGATGTTGGTACAAGCGATTTGATTCTTTTATTGTGAGTTTGGGATTTGATCGACTGGAGGCAGATCATTGTGCATATTTCTACAGTTATGATGATGAAATTTTTTGTATCTTGCTGTTGTATGTCGACGATATGATGGTCACGAAGAATAGTAGGAGTCGGATATCAGATCTGAAAACTCAGTTGACTGAAAAGTTCGAGATGAAGGACTTAGGAGCCGTGAACCAAATACTTGGGATGAAGGTGTTACAGGAGAGACAGGATAGGAAGGTTTGGTTTTCCCAAAAGGGATATGTAGAGAAGGTTCTGTGGTGCTTCAATATGCAGAATAAAAAGTTGGTGTCTATCCCATTTTCTATTCAATTAAAATTGTCAGCCAAGCAGTCACCCAGCACGAAAGCGGAAAAGGCTGACATGACCCGGGTACCATATTCATCAGTAGTAGAGAGCCTTATGTTTGCCATTGTATGCACAAGATCAGACATTACACAAGCAATAAGAGTTGTAAGTCAGTATATGGCGAATCCAAGTAGCGACCATTGGACAGCAATAAAATAGATTCTCCGGTATTTGAAGGGGACGATTGGTCATTCACTCTATTATGGTTCAGCAGATTTGTAGTGCATTGGGTATGTTGATTCTGATTTTGCAGGTGATCGGGATAAGAGGAGATCTACCACAGGCTATGTGTTCTCCATGGATGACGGTGCTATTAGCTGACAATCTAAGCTTCAGTCAGTGATGGCATTATTAATGATAGAGGCAGAGAATATTGTAGTGGCAAATGCATATAAAAAAGCTATCTGGCTCAAGGGGCTTCTTGGAGACTTCAAGGTGAAATAAGATGTGATGAGGATGAATTGCGATAGTCAAAGCACGTTGCACTTGACGAAAAATCCGATGTTTTACTCTCGAATGAAGCACATTGACATTCGCTATCATTTCGTGAGAGATGTGGTGGACGATGGTCTAGTCTCACTATTGAAAATTCATACCAATACAAATTCAGCGGATATGTTGATGAAGCTAGTGACTCGAAAGAAATTCAATTACAGCAAAGCTTCTCTCGGTCTTAGAGCTACGTGAAGAGTGGGAAGTTGGCAAGACCTTCAGGGATAACGTTCTTTGAAGTTCGGCACATGTCTTCAAGTGGAAGAATTGTTAGGTTGAAGCCCATGTTTGAAAACCCTGAAAAAAATCTACGAAAGCAGATGCAGCTCAGCAGCAGTTCAGACCAGCAGGCCGGCCCACGGCCGCTTACAGCCCAGTGCATGGGCGCACGGGTAAGCAACCTAGGCCCATGCACGCAGGCGCAGGCACGGGGGCATCGGCCCAAGCCCAAGCGGGTGTAGGGTGGATCGGTGCACGCAAGATTTCGTGGACCAAGCATGGTCCATCGATGGTTTACCACATCTGAGCGCCATTCGACAGATGGGAGCTCACCATACATGCGATTCGATGGCCAATATTCCTCTTAACCATATAAAGTAGTAGTGACCCACATCTATGGCACGATCAAATGGCTCATATTTTTCTCGATTTTAATCCAACGGCTGATTGCTTTCTCTGAATGGTTTTGGGCTGGTTTCAGGCACTGTTTTAGTCCGTGCAATGCAGATCCAATGGCAGGAAAAGAGTTTGAATTTGGCTTTCAATCAGAGTCCTGTTTTGTCACAGATTGGGCCAATTTTCTCGTAATTCTGAACTCTATTTAAAGGGCACGGACAGAGGCTATCAGTAGTACACAGAGAGTACCGAGAGTAGCAAATAATGAGTGCATCTAGAGTGGTATGAGACTCCTTTGAGAGAAAAAGTGTTTTTTTCCTTGTAAAGAAAGTTTGTGTGAGCTTCTAATTTCTTTTTCAATTTTATACTTTTTATATCGTAGATTATTAATAGAAGAATATCGAGGAGGTCTTGCCCATGGACGTAGGCCAACAATTAGGCCCAACCACGTTATATCTGATGTATTTTCTTTTTCTCTTGTTTTATTGCTTGATTATCTTTCTTTTATTTTGTGTTCTACGTTTGTTCAAATTATCTTTTCTCTACAAAACGATCTGTGTTTCCACTGTGCTTGTGTGTCATGTGGGTTGAGATGTGCTCGATTATCCCTCGGCCGATCCTTTCATACAAAACTGATAAGGGCATGAAAGTATAAAAATTATGGAATGTGAAGTCCAACATGTAAGCTTTTGCATGATGTTTAATAGAGATAACAAAAAAGAGTAGCATGTAAAAAGATCACAGCGGTTAATATTTTAAGTGCACCAGACTTGCCAATCATAGTCTAAATAACCTCAGATCGCAAATGCAACCGTTTTAATTAATTTCATTCCGTGATGTAAGATGGCAATCTGGGGGATATGGTCTTGAAATATTTTAGCAAAATGCTTAAGGTTCAGGCCATGGGCTGCCCTTATGTCTTCTAGTCATCAGTTATATAATTGATTAGTTGTGATGCAACCTCAAAATCGTCTGAACAGTGACTGATCAAAATATGATCCAGTAAGTAGTAATTTTGATTTTTGGCTTTTTTTCCCCCTTTTTGTTCCTGGACGTGACTCCACAATCCGACTACAAATATATGCCAAATTCGTGAACATAAAAAAAAAACTACCTGAAGAGAGAACCTCCCCGGTAACATCTCACTGAGACCTAGCAGAAGGGTTATACAACCAGTAACTTACATATTAGTGGAGACCAAACCTTGAAGTTTTCTAAATGGCTTTAATTCATCTCACTCGTTTTAGTCTCAAAAGTCTGAATCTAGTGAATGAATAGGAAGAATTTCTTTAAATCATGGTTGAGTGATCGATCAAAATTCATAGTATCTCTGAAAAGCTTGATAAACTTGGCAGGTTTTGCAAGTTTCTATCATGTTGATTGGCTTTGCTATCTGCATTATCCCTTGAAATGAATCTTGAACCTGTTAACTCATATTATGTGACTAGTTCTGAGTGCATGTTGAAGTCTTTGATCCATATGGACTATCAGTACTAAACTACAAAAATGACCCAAATTGGCCTCGGTTTTGATGGAGCTTAGTTAAATTACAAGCTCAATGTATATCAGGTTTAATAGGAAGGATATTCCAGATGTTCAAAGAGGTTGATTAACCTGCAAATTGGCTTTGAGAGAAGAAATTGCTCAGGAATGGATGACACTTTTGCTATGGAATTCCTTACATGGCTTTCGAAGAAGAAAACTTCTGGCTGTCAAGACTTGGACCTTACTAAGGTTGTCAAGATTCTTTGCTTGTCCATAAGTCTGAATCTATATCTTTGAACTTTGATAAATAGATAAAATAAATGAGAAACAAGACTCCTTGCTTTACAAGTAAGACAAGATGCTAAACTGAAAATGACCCAAAGCAGCTCTACAGAACTATTAGAGCCCCATTGGAAAGTGGTATGGATATGGCAAGCCCATTCCATCTTTTGAAATGTGCCCATTGGGCCACTCTTTTTCCCTTCAAATGTCAGCCTTTCTCTAATCACCACAAGAGAGAAGGCTCGAGATCAAAACCTTCTCCTCCTGATGGAAGCAATGGCTGCTGGAGCGGCCACAGCAGCATACCGTCCATCTCCCCGCAAAAGTAATTCATCAACTCTTTTACATCACCCGACCAATTTCCCAAGGAAAGTATTCTCCATTCGCTTTCGCTCCCCAGAAAGAAATCTCGGCAGCCACAACCTAACCAAGCTCAATCTCGACCATCCATCCATCAGCCCCACGCCCCAAACGCCCATCCAAGCCGTCCAAAGCGCACCCCTCCCCTCCTCCACCCCTCCACCATCCTCCCACGGCCAGGTGTTCGACGTGGGCTCCGCCAACTCCTGGGACAGCAACGATGTTGGGTCCCCGGTCGTCAAGCGGTTCGTCGGCGACGACGAGGAGCGGTGGCTCATGTGGTACCACGGCGGCGCCGCCACCGCCAACGGCAACTCCATTGGTTTGGCAGTCTCTAGCAATGGGATCCACTGGGAGAGAGGCCCCGGCCGCGCCGACGCCGGCGACGGGGTGGGCCAGGTCATGCGCCGGAGCGCCGACTGGTGGGCCTTCGACACGGAGAGCGTCCGGCCCTCCGACGTCCTCATCATGTCCAGCGCCAGGCTCCAAGCTCCGGGCGCCGTCTACTGGCTCTACTACACCGGATTCAGCCAGGAGAAGGTGGAGAATTCTAGCATGGCATGTGGTGAAGTTTTCAAGTCACTGCCGGGTCTGGCGATCAGCCAAGACGGCCGGCATTGGGCGAGGGTCGAAGGGGAGCACCACAGTGGCGCACTATTCGACACCGGGGTGGCCGGGGAGTGGGATGCTCTGTTTGTAGCTGCACCCAAAGCAGTCTTCCATGGTCGCAGCGATCTTAGGATGTATTATCACTCATTTGATCCTGAACGTGGGCAATTCGCAATCGGTATTGCGAGGTCGAGGGATGGAATCAGGTGGGTGAAGCTCGGAAAGGTGCTCGGCGGCGGAGCCGATGGAGATTTCGATGAGGCCGGCGCGAGGAACGGGCACGTCGTGAGGGATGTGAGACATGGAAGCTACCTCATGGCGTATGAAGGTGTTTGCAAAAATGGCAGAACGAGCATTGGGTTGGCGGTGTCGGCGGATGGGCTGAAGGAATGGAGGCGGTGCGGAGACTGGGCGGTGTTGGAACCATCCGTGGAGGAAGATGCGTGGGATGGCAGAGGGGTGGGCGATCCATGCCTGGTTCAAATGGATAGAGAGGGGGAATGGAGATTGTATTATAGAGGCATTGGCAGGAATGGGACAAAAGGAATTGGGGTGGCTGTTTCTGAAGGCCCTGAACTTGCTAGTTTCAAAAAATGGAGGGGATTTCACATATAAATGAGATGAATTTTTGGCATTTTGATATCAAACTTTCACGACAGTATGTTGCATTCAAATGGATTTTGGCATTGACAAGCAATGATTTGCTTAAATGGATTCACCTAGACAAATTTTTCAAAGATGGATGACAATTCGTCTATGATCTAGCACTCTGTTAACCTTGCTGAATTTTGTCAGCCAAGGAGCATGAAGCCATCCTTGGTGCAAAAGTTATGCTTCGTTGAATTTGACATACTCGTAATGTTTGATGATGCAATAGCCTGCAACATCCGGAGAGGAAGAAATAGGGCTGCGGATTGTTTACAATGGTTACACCCCAAATTCTCTATTAGCGTGATGACATATACAAGGCACAAGATCTAATCTAATTTACGATGATAATTCACACGCTTTTCATTGTTGCACCTATTGCTCGCTAATCATCAGGAGAAGGATAAAAATAAACTAAGCCCAAGGCAGCAAATTGGGCAGCATATATCCGAAAAATATGCTCCCAGAGGTGGGCAATGATTGAATGTCTCCTCATAACATAGCTGAGATGATTTAGGGTGGTTGCTTCTCTTTAAAAACCTCGGGGTGAAGAAAAGGAGCGAGAGGACTAACTCTCGGCCCAACTCAATGGTTAATGAACCCAGAAACATTTAGGTTTAATTTAATGAAGCCAGAAACTCTAAAAGGTTATCCTAACTCAAGTCTCATGAAATAAATAACAGCTCCCACGTACAAGGAAGTAAGAAGAGACAACAAGCTTAGAAGACGGTTGAACTGATCAAGGGCCAGCCCCCTGATGGCAGGGCCCTAAAGGGGGGGGGGGGGGGGGGGGGGATCATTGTGATTCCAACCCTTATTCTGGGCTAGTTCTTCAACCAAACATGCCAAAATGGCTTCAGTTATATTTTATCACCATCAACTTATCTCTGTGCTAGTATATCCTTTATCCGGAAGTAATCTATAGAGATGCAGTATGATAATCCTAAGATCTGCTAGAATGATTCGAACATGACCACAATCATTATGCATTTATTCAAATATAAATCTCTGACTAAACATCACAATATTTGTTATGGTGTCTCTTCATTACCCACATTTCAAGTTTTACTCAGCTACCAACCAAACATGGTGTTTATTGGAAAGCACATTTCTGATAATTTAACAAGAAATTCTCTCCAAAAAGCCACACACCATTAATATTTAAAGCATTGTCTTATCTTTCCACCGACACTTTGAGAATAACACATGCTTTCCATTCGCAAATGCTACAGTGATTTCTGAACAGAACTTTGGAGGATCATGACTGAAGATAATGATTAATTTTTCCTTCCCTCGCACAGGATGATATGGTATCCATGCCTGCAGTGTTTTTCCATACAACAAGCGTCAGTCCAAGCAAGTTAGAATTGAAACATCAGCATAATAATTAATAACAAATGAGATGGCACAAAATCTTAAGCATTGAATTTCTGATATATGGGACTTTCATAGAAAATCGAGTTCCAATCAGTGTCTTTGATAGACTGACAGCAAGGCCAATTCTTGACCTATAGACTCCATGTGGGGTAAATCCTTGCAATATTGAGGTCAGCCTGCTGAAAGCAATATATACCAGAGGTTGAATGCAAAATATTATAACAAGAAGCATGCAAGCATACGTTGATTTGAATGGTGCACTGGTAGCTCCAACAGGTGTGTTAAATGCGACTTCTTGAAAAGGACCAGCCATTTTCCCCCTAGGAAACCACCCGAGATCTCCACCTTTCTTTCCTGATGGGCATTCGGAGTACTCAACCGCCACCTAAAACAGACATAGCCATTAAAACCTTAGTAATGCATAAAGCATGAGACTGGTGGTTTTTCACAAACATATTCTGCTACGAATAGCTGCCATTTCCCAGTGTATCGTGTAGAACAGACACAGAATGGAAACACAAAGCATTTGTTTTATCATGCTTAAATATATAGGCACAAATGCATACACAGAGAACAGATGCACATACTACACATTTACTTGGATAATATTTAAGTCTATGTAGAGTCTTAGATGCTTCTTTCACCACTAAAATAAGAGTATTCTGCTTTAAGTAAGGAATTTTCTTCCAGCAAAAATTACTTTAACTAATAATTCTACTCTAAGAGAATTTCAGTTAAAAAGAAATTATTTTAGTTTTGTTTTGCAATGGATAGAGAACAGGTTTCCTCCAAGAGATGTCTTGATAAGTACTGTTCTATGCATACTTTCAGTTTACATCAAAGTTTAAACCTTTGATGAATTAATTGAGGAACACCAAAAAACTTTAACACTTACCCATGAAAATCCTCCGACAAGAATATGCACCATAGCTTTGAAGAGTCAGTGTTAGATTGAGAGCCACAAAGAAACTTTCTCAGCCACAAAAAATACTAATTTCCTGATTTATCGTGCTTGTAATTTAACTAAGCTCTACGAAAAGTAAGGTCTATTTGGGTCATTTTTTTAATTTAGTCCTGACAGCTAATATGGATCAAAGACTTCAATGCACTCAGAACTAGTCACATAGCATGACTTAACAGGTTCAAGATTCATTTCAAGAGAATAATACAGACAACAAAGCCCAATCAACATGATAGAAACTTTCAAAACCTGCCAATTATCATGCTTTTAGGAGATACTACGAATTGATTAATCATTCAACCATGATTTAAACTAAATCCTCCTACCCGTTCACTAGATTCAGACTTTGAGACTAAAACAAGTGGGACCAAGTAAAGCCATTTAGAAAACTTTAAGGTTCATCTCCATGAATATGTGAGTAACCACAATATCAATAATTAAAAACTTCTTTAATTCATTCCATGCAGCTAATTTTAAAAATAATAGAATTCGAGCATTTGATACTCATGGATATTGAATAAAGAAAGTAACTAAATGCAACCGTCTCTGAAAAGTGATAATAGAATACCCAGTCAAGAGAAGAGAAAAAGGGCATGCTGTAGGGAAGAAAAAGAAGAAGACGAAAACAAGAGTGAGAGAAAGGCACATTCAGACCACCAATCATCTTGATTAGCACACATGCACGAGAAATTTAAAACAAGTTCAGTGGATGGCAAAAGCTTTACTTTTGCAAATTCAGCAGGGGGGACCTTGTCTCCATTGTTTAGCCAACCATCCTGCAGCTTCTTGTATGCTTCATTGATCTTGCCTTGCTTTTCACATAAGATATGCCTTGCTGGAGGGAAGGGAAAGGTTTAAATATTGGCAGCAAAAAATTCCAATGAGCAGTAGTACAAAATTTGTTCATTGCTATCTAATCAATTTACAAGAGAGATTTATTCTGAGCTATTGGCCTATAAGCTTCATTTTCAAATGGAGCAAAGATGGCCGAAGGTACAATTAAGGTAGAAATTGACCTACTTCTTGAATTTGAGTGCCCAATGTCCCAAGCATAATCACTACAATAAACAGGTATTAGGTGATGGTTCATAGCATATTGCATCAAGAAACCACTCAGCATGATATAACAAGCATGCATCAAAACTGACTGATTTAGAACCATTGGTATCTATTTATTGCACCGCAGTTCATTGTCATGGTAATTTGCCATCAACGATAGCCATACATGTCTTATAAATTGATACAAGTCAGCATATGGTCAAGCTGCAAAAACTATCGTTGCCATCCTAGACCATCTTGAAGTCCAATGATAGACAAAACAAGCATAGATCAACTTCATATGGCAGTAGACATTATTTTGTATAATATCTGATGCATTGCATAAAGAATTCGAAAGTGATACTATTATATGCTTTGATCATACCAGTAAATCCATGGTTCTTCCTTGAAGAGGCTTCATTAAATTCCCATCTTCCAGTGTTACTTTAAGCATTGTGCCATATTTTCTATGTTTTCCATTTTACTTCAACTCCATGATAGGCAGACATGAATTTGTCCCAAACTGTTAATTTTTTCTATTTTAGGAGGTGCATATAAACATAATCAATAATGCTATTCCAGCTAACTGAAACTTATTTTAATGTCATTTTAATCAGCAATGAGCTTTTCCTTAGCCAGGAAAATCTTCCATATAAAAGCCAAAAGGTGAATGATGAGAAAAAATTGACAGCTATGCAACCACTTGGCAAATGTTAACCTCCTTTTATGATATTTATGGGCCTCAGATAACAGATTCAATGGTCATAGCAAACCCATGTGCTTATGGATAACCAAAACCATACACATCAACCCTTCTCCCAACTTTATAAGCTGCCCACTGTGCTTATGGGCATAAAAATTTAATTGCAAGAAAAAAGACATATATTCGGCAACAAAAGCTAAGCTGTGTAAACACATGATCCTTTTACTTTCTCAAACCTTCTGACGGTAGTAGTATTCTAATTCTGAAGATTTTGATTGCAAATGAAATTGATTTTGTTTTATAACTTATTTAAAAAAACGTATAAGAAGCAAATATATGATGTTTTGCAACTGTTATCATGGTTTTAAGCTCCTAGCTGCATGAAGCAGAGTCAGAAACTATAGCCAGAGTATTGACAGCGATGAGGGAACACGATGTGAAGAAGGAAGCAAAGAACGATTTTTATATTAATTAGATCCCTTTTTAAATACAAAATGATTGCTAATAACAAACTACTATAGTATTGAGTGCAGGATTAAATTTAAACTTTGCATATGATCAAAAGCGAACTTATCAAGGTAACAAGGCATCAGTAGCACATGAAGTTATGATCTTATCATATGCAAAGCATTCTCATGGCAAACATGCATGTGCTACTTGCTATAGAAAGGTCAGATATATGACTTCATGTTGAGAGTTATGAATGTACAATTGACAATATGTGTTTGTTACCCTATTATGGGACATATGCCCCTTAGAGGATTCTGCTTAAGAAACACAAGTTTGGTTGTTAGAATTAAGTCATAGCTTCCCAACCCAGTGATTAAGATATTGACATTTCATTCCAATAGGGTGAGTGTACAGAATTTCAATTTCCACCAGTCAAGCACCTAAACCACACAATTTAATCAACTAAATATCAAATGGTGCACCTTTTTCTGATAATTCTTCTGTAAGAGCTATTAGAAACCTTAAAAGCATCGTCCTTAATACCTACAATCAGGAATACTTTTGATGGAAGCATTATGAGCAATTTACAAACATTTGAGATATAGAAAACCATAAGCATTGCATAACAAAATTTGAATAATTTATATTAGCATCAGAATATAGGAATAACGGAAGCAGAAACAAGAATCCTGAATGTTGTCTCAAGTATTTTGTTTGATTTGCATATTTGAATCAGTTTCCTCTGATGTTAAATGTTAGAAAGAAGGAAAAGAGATACCCAGATGAGACTGGAAGACAAATACTCCAAACCTCACTTTTTTTTATACTGAATTACATTTTTAACCTAAACTATAGAGAAAAGGAGAGAAGAGTATTGTAGAAGTTGGCAGTTTTAGCATATAACCAAGAAGAAGGAAACACGTTAGCATACAGTTTGCCACCAAGGCTACCGTACAACAATAAGCATATCTACTAAAACCTCAGATATTATGATAAATCTCATCATAGTTCTGCCTAGCAAGGAAAGAGGCTGATGCTTATAAGATTGGAAGCTTATAAAATTACATCACTTTTAACTGAAAAAAAAATCTCCAGGAACAAACTATTAAGACCTTAAGCAAAAACTAAAAATAACTGCCTACTACATGTATCCTTTTTTTTTTCTTTGGAAATTTTGGTGGGAGCACCAAGAACACCCCAAGATTCAAATATAAAACTTCTATCCAACAGAAGAAGGGCACAAGCACCACGTTATACTCTACAGGTAATTGCAAATTACATGCAAAAATACTCATAAATGCATTAACTTGAGACATCCTCGATTTTCTCACCCTGAATAACCATACCTCTATCATGCGTATTTATGAGATTACTAGAATCTTGATTTCTCATGAACAAGACAAGCAAACCAAATCTCGAGAGAGAATGAATAAGGACATAGTTAAGAAAAGATTTGACGAACAGAAGGGGAGGAAAAAACCTTTGACATAAGTGCAGGTACCAAGTCCATCTCCTGACTTGCCACCCTTCCCTTTACCCTTGGAAGCATTATCTTCTCCCCCAGAAGCAGCCTGCTTTCCCTTTCCTTTGCTTGATTCCTTCGGTTTCGAATCCTTCCCCATCACCACCCAACCTATTAAATTTCCCGAAATACATCGAACCAGAGGCAACACAGCCACAACCAGAGACAATATGTTAGCAAACCAGGGCACTCTGGCCTTCACTCTTCAGCGCACACCAGCGGAGATTAGAAAGCATCAATCCAAGGGTTTCTAATATGACTCATTAATTAAAAACAAGAGTTCAACAAAGCATAAGGAATTAATAAACCGATACAATTTGGACTCGAGAGTGGGCGGGTGAATGTGGATAGTTTCTTCTTCCTCTTTTTCTTTTTTCAATTATAAATTCTCTTCTGTTTTTGCTAGGATAAAGAAATAATATTTCCGATCCAGAAGAAAAAAAACCTTCAGGTCTTATCAGAAAGGACTAAAGATAACAATAACAATAACAATACTATGAGCAATTAAAGGGAAAAGAAAAAAATATCTTCAGAAGACACCGTCGGATGCAAAAATCCAACCAAACCCAAGAGGAACGAGAAAGCCAAAATCATACAAATTTTTGTTTCTTGAAAGCGAAGAAAAGAAAGAAAAAAAAAAAAGGAGAGATAAAAAGAAGCCATACCCTTGGAAGTGATCGAAACAGCTCACAGCCGCCGTCGATGGAGACTTCGGAGAGGAGAAGAGGATCGCTGGGTGAATCTTTCCCGACGACCTTTATTAAAAAAAAAAAAAAAATCTTTTCCTACTTATCGTCGGTTTTGTGAGTAAAAGCCACTAACCATGGCAAAAATTACGAACCAGGACCTTACGGTAGCGTTCGATGATTCAAATGGATCACTACCGTGAATCTAGGGTCACTGGTGAGTGGTGATCTAAACCTGATTTAATAATCAGTAATATAAGGTCGCAAGACTATAATTTAATGATTAAAAAATTTTAAATATTTATAAATAATATTTTTAATATTTTATAAAAAATTAAAATTATTGATTATATAATATCAAAATTATTTATAATATATTTCAAAAAATTATATTTATTAATCATATATAATATATTATAAATAACATATTATTATATTTATTAATATATTAATAATTAATATATTTTATAAAAATATATTTATTAGTACTATAAATTATTAATTCTATAAAAATATATTAATTATTATTATAGAATTAATATTTTTATTTATATTTATAATATATTATTTATTAATATTAATATTTATATTGATTATAAAAATAAAATAAATAAAAATAATATATTAAATATTTTTTAATATATAAATATAAAGTACAATAAAATATTTTTATTTTAATTTAAAATTATTATTGAATTATAATATGATAATAATAAAATTAATAATATATTATAATATATATATATAATATCAAATATAATATCATATTATATATATAATATTAATATAATATATTAATGATATATAGATGTATTATTTTTTTTGAATCGAAAAATATTTTTATTTTTATATTTTAATCTAAAATTATTATCTAGAGTGATTTTAAATTTTTAATTTTAAAAATAAATATCACATCATTGGGTTGAAAGATGGTTTGAGAGAGAAAGATGATTTGGAATCTGTCACATAAAATTATCATAGTGCAATAAAAGACGGATCAACTCATACTAAACACCCTGACTACACCACTCATGGTGATTGGGCTTCTGGGCCGCATATGGGTGGGTACCTACCAAACCAAGTGAGTCCAACTTGAGGCTTTCCGGATACAAACAATGCTTTTTGACATGTGATGGACAGACGTGTCATGGTTCGTTCTTTTTACGAGTTGCCGACTCATGGCTGGTGGTACCGAGCACAAGTTGGAGCCAAGTGGTATTAATCATGATGGTGTTGCATGAGGCTTTGAGGACCAAGGGAAATTTGAGCCTTGATATACCAAACAGGTGAAGCAGCTCAAGGAAGAATCAATAATGTATATTGGGTTTAATAGGAAGGATATTCAATATGTTCAAAGAGGTTATCTACCCATCAAATTGGCTTCGGGAGAAGAAATTGTATAGGGATGGATGACACTTCTGTTATGGAATTCGTTACATGGCTTTCAAAGAAGAAACTTTTTGTCGCAAATTTTCTTGCATTTTAGGCTACCAAGATTCAAATCTTATTAGGCTCTGTTTGGAGGATTGGATCCAAAATCCTGTAAGATTCATAGATTAGACTAATCCAACCAGTTAAATCAGATCGAATACTCAAAGAAACATTGGAGTATGCAGGCCCAAATTCCACACAAAGAAATTTTCTTTTTAGGAGGGGGAGGTAACAAGAAAGTGAGACAACTCATTACAATCGAACGAAGGAGATGCCTCCTACTTCCATTATGATATAATGATATAAGCTAGGAGGAAAATCTTTGATTAATCTTGAGCTTGCAATGTTGGCCGAACAGTCTGCTGCTTAATTAGCCTCCAAAAGTATGTGGGTGTAATAGAAGATACTTATATTATAAATATAGGCTTATGTGATGCGGGCCGGCCAATACTAATAGATCCTTAGATGCTTATAAATATAAGCATATTTCAGTCTGATTTAGTTGATTGTATTGATCCAACATGAATTTCATAAAATTTTAGGCTCAATCCATTCTCAGAGGTAGTCAACATCATTTGCTTGTCTAGTAGTTTTAGAACTTGTATCTTTGAACTTTGACTAAGAGATAAAAAAAATGAAAAATGGTACACCTCGCCTCACAAGAAAGATAAGATACTAAACTAAGGTATTGTTTGGTATATCACCAGTAATGTGATCACTGGGATGATGTGATCACTGAGGTGATGTGAACACTTGGGTGATGTACAAATACTAGAATAATATGTGATCACTATATTTAGTATATCACTGGAATATCGTTAGGAATAAAACTTCACCGTATTTGGTATATCACCAAATAGTGATAGTGATAATATATAAAATATCGTAAATAGCCTTATACATTAGTATGTAATAATTACTCTATAATTTGATTAAACATTCTTTATTTACAACTCTTCACCAAAATATATAGTAGCAATAATAATTATATTTATAATTATAATATTTATTATTATTAGTATTATTATTATTGTTATTATTATACTATTAAAATGATATTATGATAATATTATATATAATTGAGCTTAGCTAAACTTAGCCAATTTTGACCATCAATATCAAGGTTGTTCATTAGGAATAATTTAGCCCATCAAAATAAAATAAGAAAGAAAAGTATAAAAGATTTAGAATGATCCATTCATGCCAATTAAACATATCTGTCTATAGAAATAAAATAGGTATCTTATAAATAAATAAAAAATATCCATACTATTTAACTAAAACTATCAATAAAAATAAAATATGCATCAATTGAAGTCACCTTAATAAAGTGCATTTCTGTCACAAACTCTAAAGATCAGTTGTCCTCCATCAGCAAAATAGAACATGACTTGATTTAACCCAACCTAAACCCAAACTAAAGACTGAACCAAGTCCAAACTACCGTGTCGAGTCTCTGTGCCAGCTATCTGAGCTATAAAACACAAGGGTGTCAAGATTCGAGTATAGATATTTGGGGAAACAAGAAACCATATTAACTATTTCATACCATATTAACTATTTCATTTAGAGAAACAAGAAACCATATTAACTATTCATTTAAAGAAACAAGTAACCATATTAGCTATTTCATACCATAATAGATGTTTGAAAAAATAATTAACCATACTATTTCTAGAGCTATAATATGAAAATGGAGGAAAGCATGTTATACAAAGATGGAAAGGTGCAACAATATATTTTTCAAATAATATCCAAGTTGCTTCCTCAATACAAGCAAATAAAATATAAAAAAATCTAAATAACATTCATTTCAAAACATAGCCAGTATATATATATGTGGAGTCTTAAGCATTTCTATTATTCCTCCAACTATTAAATATCTCATTTGTTAAATTCTCTCTGAACTGAGATCATGCATTAGTCATCTCCACATATGTAATCGTTTCACCAAGATCAAGTTCTGTTTCTTGGGTGCCACCTACATCCTCAGCTACCTCTACCTCTATTAGGTCCATAGACAGCTCTTGTCGAATGAAGTTATGGAGAAGGGCACAAGCATTGATAATTCTACACTGGATTTTTACAGGATAATGAGGTTTAGAGCTCAATATTGCCCATCTCAATTTCAATAGCCCGAAGCATCTTTCAATGACATTTCTAGCCCATGAATATTTCATGTTAAAAAATTCACGAGAAGCATTGGGCTGACTTCCTTGTCTCCACTCCATGATACCTCTGACCTTTATACGGGGTCAAAAAGCCTTCTGCATTTTTGTAACCAGCATCGCACAAGTAATAGTAACCTATATATAGTTCCATATATTAATTATCATGTTAGGCTTAAAAAATAATCTTATTTTATTATCACAGAAAAATAATATATAGAGACTATGCATTTACCTTGAGGAATTATTAACCGATTTGGTTTTGAAATTACATGTCTTAAGACTCTGAAATCAGTTGCAGAGCCCTCCCACCTAGATAAGACATACACAAACTTCATAGTTCTTGTACATATGCCTAAGACATTTGTGGCAATGTCTCCCTTGTGAGATCTATATCTAATCATGTCAGCAACATCTACTTTGACCCGGATATAAGTTCCATCAAGTGCCCCAAGGCAATTCTACATACATAAAATAAAGTCATTTATAATCCTATGATCGTACTATATGAATTAAAAAATTATGTGTTGGACAATTGTAATATTTTGAAGCATTTCCATCTGTCATCCTGATAATTTTTAGGCACAGGCTTGGGTTTTGCAAATAAGATTGGATGGAGACACAAAACAGCATGACGCACTGCATGAAATTGTCTACTAATTATTTCACTTGAACGTGCAAGTTGTCTTTTGACTACCCTAACCCTCTCATCATGTGCAATAATGTGTAAGAACATGGCCACTAGTTCTTCAACTTCCATGTTCTTTGTGGGCTTGAGTCCACTATGTATTGCTAGTAACATACACAGCTTATGGAAAGACCTCAAATCCATTCGATAATTATCAACACATGCCACATCACTCTCAAAAAGCATCTTATGCATGTTCAAAGACCTAATTTGCAATCTAGAGTACATATCCTATGTCAATCTCCTTCTTCTAAATCTTTGTTTTAGCATAAGAATGACAATCAAAAGTAAGAAAATATACACCTCTTCCATCATTTCTAATTGTAAAAGCAAAACTCCAAGGTCATGTAAATATTTTGATCGAGAAAATCTTACCATCACTGTAAGTTTTGATTTCATGATATAGAATTTAGAACCAAAAAAATTAAAAAACTAATAAATCAAAGTTTATAAACAAATGAAAGAGAGAGACTGAGAGAGAAGGAGAGCTTTTCCTCAATTGATGCCGTTAGAGAAGCTATTGGTAATAGAAGTCGTTGGTGAAGACTTGAAGATGAAAGATCTTGAGTTCAGAAAATCAGCATGGTTTTCCTTTTCTAGGGATGCTATTGAAGATGAACGGTTAGAGAAAAGAAAGAGATGATGAAGATTATTGATTAGGAATATTTATCAAGGGCACATTTATAGGAGGGTTATTGATTAGGGATATTTTTGTCTTAAAATAGTTTGGATACATCACTAATATCCGATGATGTGCTATCACCTAAGATATATGTGATGATAGCATCACCGCATAATGCAGTAATGCTATCACCGAATTTATCACCACATCCCTCATCACCAGATGTGATTTTACAATACCAAACAAGATGATAGCATCACTTAATTTACATCATTGGGGTGATATGAAATATCACTCCCTACCAAACAACATCTAAGAGAACCGACAACGATGAATGGTAGCTCATATGGTCCCATGGCAGCTTCATTGATTTAGCAGTCTCCAACAATGGAATCCACTGGGAGAGAGGCCCCAGTCGCATCGATGCCGGTGACGATGTGGGATAGGTCATGCATCAAAATGCGGACTGCTAGGCCTTCAACATCGAGAGCATCCGGCCCTCAACGTTCTCATCATGTCCAGTGCCAAGCTTTGAGCATCGTGCTCTGTCTACTGGCTCTACTACACAGGGTTCGACCAGGAGAAGGTGGAGAACTCTAGCATGTTATGTGGTGAAGCTTTCAAATCATTATCGGGTCAGGCAATCGGCTAAGATGGCTGGCATTGGTCGAGGATCGAAAGTGACCACCACAGTGGCGCACGCTTTGACATCGAGGTGGTCGGAGAGTGGGATACTCGGTTTGTAGTTGCATGCAAAGTATTCTTCCATGGCCACAGTGATCTTAGGATGTATTACCATTCACTTGATCATGAATGTGGGCAATTCGCAATCAGATTGCGAGGTTGAGGTATGGAATTAGGTGTTTGAAACTCAAAAATGTGCTCGACAGCAGAGCTGATGAAAAATTTTGGTGAGGCCGGCATGAGGAATGAGAATGTCGTTAGGGATGAGAAAAATAGAAGGTAAATTATGGCAGATGAAGGTGATTTCAAAGATGGCAGGACGAGCATTGGGTTGGTGGCATCGGCGGATGGGCTGAAGGAATGGAGGCGGTGCACTGATTAGGCGGTGTTGGAACAGTTGATGAAGGAGGATGGATGGGATAGCAGAGGTGATCCATGCGGGGTTCAAATGGATAGAGAAGGTGAATGAAGATTGCATTATAGAGACATTGGTAGGTGTTGTAGGGGTCATACCACCTCAGTTGATATCCTCGAGATTCATATTCAGGAATTTTCGGATTGATAAGAATATCGATGTAAAGCTCGACTGTGAAATTCATCATAAGATCGACTTCATCAGAAGGTCAATCTCATCAGAAGATCGAGGTCATCAAAAAACTGACCTCATCGGAAGGATGAGATCATCCGAAGGTTGGCCTCATCAAGAATTAGAAGACCGACTTCATCGAGAGGTCGATCTCATCAGCAAGTTGATAGCTGAGCTCATCATAAGTTTGACTTCATCATTATCTGGACACGTGATAGCAGATTATTATCTGTGATAAAAGTCCTCTTTGTTCACATTGGCCCAAGATCGATCTACCTCTCCAATATTATCTGCTAAATCGATCTAATTCAGAACTGCTAATGAGTGAGACATTTACCTCGATCTAATTCTAATATCCATCATCTTTTGTCAGATTATGGCCGACCTGATTATGACACTCAAGGCATGGCACCTAGTTTAGATATTTGATATAAGTTATTCCATATTGATCTATTACCGATATACCATCAGAAGTATAGATGATTATCTGATAGCTGTCATCCAGCTCAGCTGTAACTACCTTTCAGTTATATTTCAGCTCATTTGTCATGTGGGCAGCCATCCCACGATTTCTGCATAGTTGGCCATTTTGTTACAATAACCAAATGACCTAACAGATCTCAAACGACCTAATAGATCTCTAATGGTTTAATAGCCTAACAGATCTTTAATAGCTTAACAAAATTTTTTTAAGATCTAAGCAAGCTTCTTTTATAAAAAAGGACAAGATGCTCTCCAAAAGAAAAATGAAGTCAAGTCCAAGCTAAGTCTGAACTCAGAAAGATAAGACTCTGCTGAAACTTTCACTAAAGAATCAAAGTTCTTTCCACTTTGAGTTCATTCTACTTCTCTCCACTTATAAACTCTCATTTTTTATTTTTTATTTCTTCATTTTCATTATCTGTTCTCAAGGCTCCAAATGACTAAAGCATCGGAGGATCCTAAACTCGATGGCACCCTATGATTTTAGAACTTTTTTTGCAGGTTCTGCTTGCAGTTCACATTGGTACAACTCTCAGCTCTCCAGCTCGGTTCATTGCCGACCTCACCTCTGAAGTCTTGCAGCAACAGATTGACGCTAGAAGGAGGATATTTTCTAAAAATTTTTTAGGAAAAAATGATAAATAAGAAAGCACCGATTCATCCCCACCTGCCTTATCTTCTCTTAGAGATGCTCAGAAGATCACCCAACCATCAGTTGTTATCATCTTCAGCAATTCAGTCTCTTGGTACAGTAAATTTAAGCCCTCACTACTACGGTACAATAGCTCCAACATACTACAGAGCAGCAATGAGAGATTATGATGGAAATCAGGGGGTACTTAAGAATTTTTCTCCAAAAAGATAGAGATGGCTTCTTTAGTCCCACAAAAATTTTATGAAAAAATGATGAATCAGAGAGCACAAAATAACTCTATGCCTTCACCATCTTCCTCTAGAGGCATGCCAGAAGCAGTTTCACTTTCACTTCAATATGCCACAAAGTAGCAACTAAAGGCAGTAGTTCCTCAAGAAACTCTGTCTCAACACAATTAACAACCAATCCATCATAATCTGTCTATTACTAGGATCATCAACATAATGTCAAACCTTGGTGAGATTGAGGGCAGATGAAAATTTTTCTCTGAAAAAGCAGCACACTGACAATGAGCTTTCAGTAAAGTTTTCTTCAATATCTTAATTTTTATCCACAGGAGATCAAATCTCTGCAATTAAGTTGAAGTATCTTTTATCCAAATGAGGTCATGAAATCTGATCAAACAAGGACAAAAAAGTCTATTCAAACAAAATATCTATTTGAAGAAAACTCAAGTTTCAGACTTGAGATTTTAAAACAATATACCTTTGAAAGGGAAGGAGATGAAACATCTCAAGATGAAACTCATCTGATGTATGGGAGATCCAATCTACCCATAACGATATCGGACAGAGGTATTTCTTAAGCCTCTATTACATTAAATTTATTAAGATTGGTTTATTCTTAATTAACCGATCTAATTCTTAAAGTCATATCATTTTTAATATTTTGAAGTTTACTTATCATATTAAGCTACATAGGCTTCATGATTGATCCAATCGAGGTCAGATAGTTTTCATGTTATAAGAAGATGGTATCTTTAGTCCCACATCAGTTGTGAATTAAGAGAAAGTATGGCTTATACAGATTGAAATTTTCTCTCTCCCCATAAAGAGTAAAATTATGAAGCTCCAAATGATCCAAGCTTATTGAAGCCTAAAGTCCATTGAAGCCTAAAGATAGTAATGAAAGCCAAAATAGATAATACCTCATGTATATGAGAACAGAATTAACCCAATCATCCAAGCCATCTAATCCCTTGACCGTAATAGTTCATTATAAATGTAATTATCTAAGTCTTATATAAAACAGTTAAACCCAGATCGAGCTATGTGAGGTCGGACATACCAATATATATATATATATATATATAGTGTGTGTGTGTGCGCATGCGCGTGCGAGCGCACATGTACATATTTTAAAAAAAATTCTCAACCAGATCTGAGGTCGCCTCAATAAGATTCGAGGTGGAAGAAACTGATTTCGATAAGATTCTAGATCATCCAAAAATCATCTATGAGATCTGAAGCCATCCCTAGCAGGATCCGAAGTAGAAGAAGCCGACCTTGACACTATCCATGATCACCTAAAAATTCTCGATAAGATTCGAGGTAGAAGTCATCGGCAAATACATATTAGCAATCTATACTAAAAACTTATCCGAAGGGATGCAGCGATTCATCTGAAGAACCAAGCAGAATAGATTGGTCGACCTCATCAAAAGGCTCACCTCATCAGGAGGTCGATCTCATCAGAAGGCCGACCTCATTAGGAGTTCGACCTCATCAAAAAATAGAGCTCATCAAAAGGGCTCTCATAAGAAAGTCAAACTTATCAAAAAACTGCCTCCATTAGGAGGTTGAAATCATTAAAAAATCGATCTCATCAAGAGGTTGAAATCATGAGGAAGCCAAGCTCATCAAAAGACTGACATCATCAGGAGGCTGAGCTCATCAGAAAGTGGACCTTAACAAAAAGCTGACCCCATCAGAAGATCGAGATCATCAGAAAGGTTGACCTCGTCAAGAGGCCGACCTCATCAAAAAGCCGACCTCAGCAGAAGGGTCCAAAAGAAAAGTTGCTCTTCGGATCGAGCTTAAGCCTCAAAAGGTCAAAAAAAAAGTCAATCTTTGGATCAAGCTTAAGTCCCAAAAAGATCAAGATAAAAAGTCGATCTTCGGATTGAGCTTAAGCTCTGAAGGGCCAAGGAGAAAAGTCGATCTCCAGATCGAGCTTAAATCTCAAAAGGATCAAGATGAAAAGTCAATCTCCAGATCGAGCTTAAGCTCCAAAAAGATCAAGAAAAAAATTTGATCTTCCAATCGAGCTTAAGTCCCAAAAGAACCAGGATGAAAAGTTGATCTTGGGATCGAGCTTAAGTCCCGATTGGATCAAAGTCTCAATTGGACCTAGATCAAAAGTGCGATATCCGATCTTCAGATTGGACCTCATAAAAATTCAAAGTCCCGATTAGACCAAGAACAAAAGTGAGATATTCGATCTCTGGCTTAGATCTCATAAAAATCCAAAGTCCCGATTGGATCAAAGTTTCGTTTGGGCCAAAGATCAAATGTGAGATATCCAATCTCTAGATTAGATCTCATCAGAAAATGTTGAACCTCACAAAATATCAACTTGACAAGTTCTGACTTAAATTCTCAAACAACATACCCTTGAAAGGAAAGAAAATAAGACACCAAAAATTGAAATCCTATCAGATATATAGGAGATCTGATCTGCCCACTTCAAGCTCAAGTGGAAGGATGCAGTGATTTACTAGAACCAAATGGCATGGATTCATCACCTCGGACAAACTGAAAATTTTTTTCATGAACTACTTTTTTCGTCCGAAGTAACTTCTTCAGACTCAGAAATAGGGGATAAGTATTGTAGGAGTCATACCACCTCAGCTGATGTCCTCAAGACTCATACTTAGGAGTTCTTGGATTGATAATAATACCGATATAAAGCTTGACTGTGAAGCTTATCATAAGGCCGATCTCATAAGAAGGCCAACCTCATCAAAAAATCGAGATCATCAGAAAGCCAACCTTATCGGAAGATGAGATCATTAGGAGGCCGACCTCATTAGGAGACTGACCTCATTAAGAATCAAAAGGCCGACCTCATCAGCAGGTTGACAGCTGAGCTCATTATAAGTCCGACATCATCATCATCTGGACATGTGGCAACAGATTGTTATCTATGAGAAAAATTCGCTCAGATCACATCGGCCCAAGATCGATCTGCCTCTCCAATATTATCTGCTAAATCAGTCTAATCCAGAACTGCTAATGAGTGGGACATTTACCTCGGTTTGATTCTAATATCCATCACCTTACGTCAGATTATGGCTGATCTGATTACTGACACTCAAGGCATGGTGTCCAGTTCAGATATTTACTGATATCAGTTATTTCATATCGATTTATTACCAATGTGTTATCAGAAGTATGGATGGTTATCTGACAGCTGTCATCCAGGTCAGTCGTAACTGCTTTTCAGTTATATTCTAGCTCATTTGCCACATGGACAGTCATCCCATGATCTCTGCACAGCTGGCCATTCTGTTACAACAACCAAATGACCTAACTGATCTCTAACGACCTAACAGCCTAACAAATCTCTAATGGTCTAACAAATTTTTGTTAAGGTTTAGGCAAGTTTCTTTATAAAAAGAGATAAGGTGCTCTCCAGAAGGGAAGTGAAGTCAAATCCAAGCTAAGTCTGAACTCACAGAGACAAGACTCTGCGAAAATTCTTACTGAAGAACCAGAGTTCTTTCTACTTAGAGTTCATTCTACTTTTCTTTACTCACAAATTTTTACTTCTTGTTTTCTACTTCTCCATTTTCACTATTTATTCTCAAGGCTCCGGTTGACTTAAGCATAAGAGATTCCTAAATCGGAGGGCATCCCATAGTTTTGGGACTTCTTTTGTAGGTTCTGCTCGCAGTTCATATCAGCGCAACTCTCAGCTCTCCAGCTTGGTTCATTGCTGATCTTACCTCCGGAACTTTGCAGCAACAATAGGAATGGGAGGGTAGGAATTGGGGTGGCTGTTTGTCAAGGCCCTAAACTTGATTGTTTCGAGAAATGAATCGTATTTCATATATAAAATGAGATGAATTATTTTGCATTTTGACATCAGATTTTTCACATCAATATGTTGCATTCAAAATTTCAAATGGATTTTGGCTTTGACAGACTAAGCAATGGTTTAATGGATTCACCTACACAAGCTTTTGAAAGATGGATGACAGTTCTTCCATGATGTAGCACTGTTGTCCTTAAAGAATTTGGTCAAGAAAGGAGCATGAAGCCATCATTGGATGTAGAAGTCATGCTTGGTTGACTTTGACATGCGATACAAGAGCCTGCAATGTCCAGTGAGGAAGAAATAGGGCTGCAGATTATTTGCAATGGTTAGACCGGAAATTCTCTTTTTAGAGGTAGGGATGGTAAGGGATCAGATTTGGGTTGAGCAGGCCGTTACCTGTGCTCGCTCCATATTTATCTTGAGATGGAGCAGGACAAATAGAGTTCGACGGAAAGGGTCGGATAAATTGGGATAGTTAATTTCAATAAAAATCAATATTTTTGCCCGAGGAAAGAGTTTTGTAAAGAATTATATGCATCTAGATTGGGTTTGGGATGGATTTTACTATTATCTACACCCCTTTCAATCCACTGTAGGTTGGGTAAAATCCATCCCATTAGAGTTGGGTCAGGTCCGACAACTGATGGAGTGGAATAAATTGCCATCGTATATTTAGAGGTTCCATGCTTATGTTCCTACTTATTTGAAATCCCTATGGATCTATTCTTTGTTCTATATGATGATATATGCAAGGAAGAGTATCATTGA